>NC_142793.1:4345000-4432500 GCF_988280905.1 Pimephales promelas
TCCCAGAATGGAGGTAGACATTACCTTCATGTCGTTCCCAACCTGTATTCCTCTCTTTCTTCTGCCGAACACAAAATAAGATATTATGAGGAACGTCGGGGTCCAAACAGCATTGAACTTCATCACTTCATCACTTTCATTAGATGGACATTAGACAATTTTCAAAATGTCTTCTTTTCGCATTTCACACAGTCAGAGGTTTATGAAAGATTGTTTCCGCCACTGAATAAAAAATAAATTAAAAAAAAAATTGCGACTTTATTTCTCACAATTCTGACTTCATATCTTGTAATTGTGAGATAAAAAGTCAGTATTGCGAGATATAAAGTCAGAATTGCGAGATATAAAGTCAGAATTGTAAGATATAAAGTAAGAATTGCGAGATATAAAGTCAGAATTGCGAGAACGTCGCAATTCTGACTAGAACACGCAATTGCGACTTTATATCTCGCAATTCTGACTTTATATCTCGCAATTCTTACTTAATATCTCGCAATTCTGACTTTATATTTCACAATTCTGACTGTCACGCAATTCTTACTTAATATCTCGCGATTCTGACTTTATATCTCGCAATTCTTACTTAATATCTCGCGATTCTGACTTTATATCTCGCAATTCTGACTTTATATCTCGCAATTCTGACTATCACATAATTCTGACTTTATATCTCGCAATTCTTGCTTAATATTTCGCAATTCTGACTTTATATCTCGCAATTCTGACTTTATATCTCGCAATTCTGACTTTCTCGCAATTCTGACTTTATATCACGCAATTCTGACTTTATATCTCGCAATTCTGACTTTATATCTCGCAATTCTGACTTTTTCGCAATTCTGACTTTATATCTCGCGATTCTGACTTTATATCACGCAATTCTGACTTTATATCACGCAATTCTGACTTTCTCGCAATTGTGACTTTATATCTTGCAATTCTGATTTTATATCTCGCAATTTTTGCTTAATATTTCGCAATTCTGACTTTATATCTCGCAATTCTGACTTTATATCACGCATTTCTGACTTTCTCGCCATTCTGACTTTATATCTCGCAATTCTGATTTATATCTCACAATTCTTACTTTATATCTCACAATTCTGACTTTATATCTCGCAATTCTGACTTTATATCACGCAATTCTGATTTATATCTCACAATTCTTACTTTATATCTCACAATTCTGACTTTATATCTCGCAATTCTGACTTTATATCTCGCAATTCTGACTTTATATCTCGCAATTCTGACTTTATATCACGCAATTCTGATTTATATCTCGCAATTCTTACTTTATATCTCACAATTCTGACTTTATATCTCGCAATTCTGACTTTATATCACGCAATTCTGACTTTCTCGCCATTCTGACTTTATATCTCGCAATTCTGATTTATATCTCACAATTCTTACTTTATATCTCACAATTCTGACTTTCTCGCAATTCTGACTTTATATCTCGCAAATTCTGACTTTATATCTCGCAATTCTGATTTATATCTCACAATTCTGACTTTATATCTCACAATTCTGACTTTATATCACGCAATTCTGACTTTCTCGCAATTCTGACTTTATATCTCGCGATTCTGACTTTATATCTTGCAATTCTGACTTCATATCTCGCAATTCTGACAAATAAAGTCAAAATAAAGTTTTGTGAAAAAAAAAGTCAGAATTGTGAGATAAAAAGTCGCAATTACCTTTTTTATTTTTCATTCTGTGGCGGAAACAAGCTTCCATAGAGGTTTGACAAAAGGGGGAGTAAATGATGACAGAATTATTAGTTTTGAGGATTTGAGAAAACCAATTAAATCAATAATACTTGCAGTGAGCTTTGTAGCTATTAGCATTAGCATTTATCTCAATAGTTGCTCGGCCGGTAGCTTTTTTCGCAGCTTTTTTCGCAGCTTTTTTCACCACAGAATACAACATTTGAAAAGGTAATTGTGACTTTTTATCTCACAATTGCAATTTACGTCTCTCGATTCTGACTTTATTTCTCAGAGTTGTGAGTTTATATCTTGCCATTCTGACTTTATAACACAATTCTGAGATAAAATATTTGTAAGATAAAAAGTTGCAATTTATTTTTTATTCTGTGGCATAAACAAGCTTCCATAGATATCAGCTAAAATTATAATAATATGTATATCTCATGCACTGATGGATTATATACATTAAGACGTATACATTGAAAGTCAACAGCTAACAAGCTAACCCTGCTAACAATGACACATGATGGATCTCTTGGTCCAGAAAGGTCCTGTCCGATGTTTTTGTGTGTTTGACGGATCTCCCAGTAAGGTTGAGCTGCTGTACATCAGTGTGGGTTGTTCTCCGCTGGGTAATGATCTCTCTGAGCGGGTTCATATGTTCGGTGCAGGAGCATCATTAGCCCAGCACATGACTTGATCAATATCTCAGGTCGATACTGAGCACTACTCGTTCCCTCTCGCCGCTGTCATGCAAATGACCCTGCCACCTGAAAAGAGGACAAGAAAAGGTGTCCCACGGGGTCTCATTAGCCATTCAGAGGGAGATGTGGGGCGGGTCGTGTTGTCATGTGACGGGGGCCTTCGACAGCTGACAGGCGGGGGGGGTGGCCCGCTTTCTACTCTCTCGGCCCATATGTCAAATCACCGCTGAGCACTCTGGGAAATGATACAGGGCCGCTCCTCAATTAGACGTGTTAGGACAAGAGGGAAGTGTCATCCTGCTGACATGGATAACCTGAGCCCGCAAAGGCCACTTACCACTGGCAGATACTAAACGAATCACACAAATATCATTTTAACCGAGGGCACCTTGCTCTGCGTTACGATCAACCGGACGCTTTATGTGCTGTGACGCGGCAGAAGCGAGACCGCTATGATCAGGGACGTTTCAGCGACAGTTTCAAGCACAATTTAAAGAGGCTAAGCAACCTTCTCAGATCACTGAGATCCTCTTTATTTTTGGTAACCAAATAATAAGGACATTCTTTTTTAGATTTAGCATTTATTTATTTATTTTAAAATCCTAACATAACATTCAGAGATTGTTGCAGGGAGGCAAGCCTGAAACAAAAGCTTGACTAATAACAAGTCTTAAAAAGGTAAAGTGCATTTTAAAACATTGTTTAATCATCTTTAACGGGATAGTTCACTTTGAAATTAATTTTTGATATGTTTTAGCTTACCTCAAGGGCATCCGAGATGTAGGTGTCTTTGTTTCTATTTTTTTTGGTCAAATCGTTCTTGTCTGTCAGTCATATAATGGAGGTCTATGGTCACCACCTAAAGAAGTCCAAATTAAACATGATTTAATGAATCGTAAATGTAAGTACACATTGATGGCCTAAGACACGAAACGAGCGGTTTGTGTGAGAAAACGAACAGGATTTATATCGTTTTTACCTCTGTGCATGCTCTTTGAGGTGGTGACCATAGACCTCCATTACATGACTGACAGACAACAACGGTTTGACCTAAAAATATCAAAATTAAAAATACTGTGGAAACAAAGACCCCTACATCTTGTATGCCCTTGAGGTAAGATAAAACATACCAAAAATTTATTTCAAAGTGAACTATCCCTTTAAAATAGCATGTGTCAACTAACATACTAAAGCACATGTGAATCACTTGATTATAACTTTGACTCTAGCATATGTAATTCATCATTTAACATTACTAGATTTGAAATTGTTGTGTGTTGAATTTGAATTGTTATTGAAATTGCTAAATTGTAACTTCATCTTTGCAAATGTGTAATTATATATTTAAATACCTGACATATAATGTTCAGTAGAAATAAAAGTATATTTTAGATGACCATAAATGCTTATTCTGCTGTTCACTTTTACTATATATTTTAAAGACTATAGAAGTAATAATGAAATTACAAACTGAACTTAAGTCCTACTTTAAATGGATAAAAAAAAACACTCTAAAGTTTGGCAAATTGCATTTAATATATTTTAAAACTATTAACATGCAATTAAGTGTCTGAAAACATAATCAGTTTCCAATTAAAGTATATTATGTAGCGAGTACTTAAAGGAGAACTCCGGTGCAAAATGAACCTTTGGTCTAATAAAACATCGGTACCTAGTCAATCGTTCTCTGAGATTTGTTTTCATGATAATCGAATGTAAAAAGTTTTATCTCTAAAAACTCTTTAGCGTATAATGCTAGTACTGAGGGTATTTACTAAGTAAAAAGAAATCGCTACAAGGCTCAAAATAGCCCCACACTAACACAGTAACATAATGAGGGTCCCTACATGCAAAACGAAGCATTGAGAACTTTGTAAGTGTACAGACCGTTTAATAAGAAGATACTTTATGAAGACAGTTCACTTCACGTATACATACAGGAGCCATCTTAAAAAATAGTCTCAATAAGTCGATCCCCGAACGCCGTTCATACAGTTCAGATCACTCAGCACGTCGTTCATGGTTTGACTTGTCGAGACTGTTTTCCAAAGATGGCGCCGCCTGTATACACAAAGTGGACTGTCTTTATAACGTATCTTCTTATTAAACAGTCTGTACACTTACAAAGTTCTCAATGCTTCGTTTTGCATGTAGAGACCCTCATTATGTTACTGTCTTAGAGTGGGGTTATTTTAACTAGCGATTTCTTTTTACTTATTAAATGCCCCTATATACTATATCGTTTTTAGCGATAAAACTCTTTACATTGGATTATCATGAAAACAAATCTCACGAGCCGGTTAAAATCTCAAGTCAAGAACGGTTGACTAGGTACCGATGTTTTATTAGACCAAAGGTTCATTTTGCTCCGGAGTTCTCCTTTAACATGAAAACGCACGTTGACTCTCTTTCAGGTATTAGGACTACAAACTGTTTTGAAGGATCAGGCCCGTTCTGATTGGCTGCGGTTCTGTGGCGCTGTGATGCGTGTTCTGTCCTGTTTGAGTGGCAGCTGCTGTTCTCCGGCAGGACACTTCTTAAGCTGTGATGAATGGGTAATGGTGTGCTGTAAAGCCCGGAGACTGCGCTCTGCATGTCGGAGGCAGCGGGTCAGTGAAGCGTGGTGTTTGGCCCTCACTGCTGTCTCCAGATCCTCACCTTTGACTCGCGCTGTATTTAGTGTAAGCCGCATGTTTCGCAGGGCTTGTCTGAATATGACTGGCCTGTCTGCGGGTTTCATTACACTCACTCAAACTCTTGCCCGTTCCAGCGCCACAGGCCTGTCATCCGCATGATCAGGGGTGCATGAACACACGGGACGCTCACTCTTCCTCTTTAATATAGGCAGATTTATCCTAAAACCAGTGGAAGAGTGTTTAGATGAGCCAAAGGAGAGAGAAAACGGGATGTTTGCACCAGCTTAAACTGGTTTTAGATGGCCAGTGCTGGTCTGTTACTGGCACAGGCTGACCAACGGTGATCAGCCAAAACCAGCATGATAGGGACCAGGGGCCTCATGTATAAACGTTGCGTACGCACAAAATGGGGATAGAAATATGCGTACGCATTTTTCCACGTGCACATCGGGATTTATAAAAAATAAACTTGGCGTAAATAAGTGCGCACCGTAAGGATGCTCTTGACCGTGCGTACGCACTCTTTTAGAAGAGTATGGGTTTTGGCGACACCGATGGTGAGCTGGAGTCAAATGTCTTTTTGCTTACTATTAGACAGAGAATCTAAAGAAAATTATACATCTACAGAAAGATAATACAAATATAATTTCACAAACCTATCATTACTTGAAGCAAACATCCATCCCTTCTTAAATGACCGTGCCAGCACGCGCGTTGGGCCGTTTGGTGAAACTAACTGACGCACTAATATAGCCTATAATCTAACGGCAGATGGAGTAAAACCGTAAATCTTTATTATGAGTCCAAATCATAAATACAGTCCATATTCACAATAACAGTTTAAATAAATAAGAAAATGGTTTAAACTATGTTTTACTTCTGATATAAACATTTAGATTAAATATGCCATTCTCATTATGGAGTTAAACTCTACATGCAATCATTACTGAGAAGTTACAATATATACAGTATATATATATATATATATATATATATATATATATATATATATATATATATATATATACAATAAATAGAAATATACCTATTTGTTGTGGATGCATTGCTTTTGAACACTTTTCTTCTGGCATGCTGTGTTTTAACTAGAGATTGTCTGAGAAAACTGTTTCGTGCAAATAATGCACAACCATGTCTATCTCTTTCCATTAAAATATAAATCAATTAAAAATACTATTTGGCCAGTAGAAAAGATTGAGAAAAACTTTCTCTGAAATGTATTTAACACTATTTGATTTATTCATTCAAAAAAAAGGCAAGGATATAGGCTACTAAAAAAATATGTTTGTAATAGCTAATGTGACGGCACATCCGCATTTCATATTTTCCTAACGTCTTGTACCTTTAAACTTGGTATCACGTGGATGAATAACCATATGCAAATGATATGCAGATGAGGATATGCATAGTAACACTAGGCGTTGTAATCTCCATATATGGTTATTTCGGGGAGGAGACGCACGTGCGCATAATCTCCCGCTGACTGGGATTTATAAACTGAATTCTGCGCAGGTTCTGACGTACGCACGGTTTTATAAGTCTGAAAACTTTTGTGCGTACGCAAATTCTGCCTTATGTGCGTACGCACACTTTAAGGATGAAATCTACGCAAAGTTTTATGCATGAGGCCCCAGGGGCCTCATGTATAAACGTTGCGTACGCACAAAACGTACGCACAATATTTCTATGCCCATTTTGTGCGTACGCAACGTTTATACATGAGGCCCCAGGGGCCTCATGTATAAACGTTGCGTACGCACAAAATGGGCATAGAAATATGCGTACGCATTTTTCCACGCGCACATCGGGATTTATAAAAAATAAACTTGGCGTAAATAAGTGCGCACCGTAAGGATGCTCTTGACCGTGCGTACGCACTCTTTTAGAAGAGTATGGGTTTTGGCGACACCGATGGTGAGCTGGAGTCAAATGTCTTTTTGCTTACTATTAGACAGAGAATCTAAAGAAAATTATACATCTACAGAAAGATAATACAAATATAATTTCACAAACCTATCATCACTTGAAGCAAACATCCATCCCTTCTTAAATGACCGCGCCAGCACGCGCGTTGGGCCGTTTGGTGAAACTGACGCACATATAGCCTATAATCTAAAGGCAGATGGAGTAAAACCGTAAATCTTCATTATGAGTCCAAATCATAAATACAGTCCATATTCACAATAACAGTTTAAATAAATAAGAGAATGGTTTAAACTATGTTTTACTTTTGATATAAACATTTAGATTAAATATGCCATTCTCATTAATGGAGTTAAACTCTTAAACTACATGAAATCATTACTGAGAAGTTACAATATATATATATATATATATTCAATAAATACAAATAGACCTATTTGTTGTGGATGCATTGCTTTTGACATGCTGTGTTTTGATGTTTTAACTAGAGATTGCCTGAGAAAACTGTTTCGTGCAAATAATGCACAACCATGTCTATCTCTTTCCATTAAAATATAAATCAATTAAAAATGCTATTTGGCCAGTGGAAAACATTGAGAAAAACTTTCTCTGAAATGTATTTAACACTATTTGATTTATTCATTCAAAAACAAGGCAAGGTTATAGGCTACTAAAAAAAAATGTTTGTAATAATGTGACGGCACATCCGCATTTCATATTTTCCTAACGTCTTGTAGCCTACCGTTAAACTTGGTATCACGTGGATGAATAATCATATGCAAATGATATGCAGATGAGGATATGCATAGTAAAACTAGGCGTTGTAATCTCCATATATGGTTATTTCGGGGAGGAGACGCACGTGCGCATAATCTCCCGCTGACTGGGATTTATAAAGTAAATTCTGCGCAGGTTCTGGCGTACAAACGGTTTTATAAATCTGAAAACTTTTGTGCGTACGCAAATTCTGCCTTATGTGCGTACGCACACTTTAAGGATGAAATCTACGCAAAGTTTTATACATGAGGCCCCAGATCATACTGGTAATCATAATTACATTCTAACTGGTCATTTATAGCTAGTGATCAGCTTAAACTAATAACATAGTAATATTACAGTTATTACTGACTTAAAAGCAAAATGAAAAATAAATAAGCGTATAATTGTCTATTTTAATTTTTATAAGAGATTTGCATTTGTTTTCAACCCTGTTACCAACATTTGGAATGTGTGAATGTCTGTGTCATTTCATTATTTTCTAGTGCTAAATGTTTACACTAACTTTTAATTTTCTATATTGATTTTAAGAGATTTGCTGAATTTTCAACCCTGTTACCAAAATGAGGAACAGAAATGCATTAAAGTGAATGTTTCTTTCACTAAACTAGCTAATTTCAAACCAAATGTTGATATTGTTCATATAAATATAGCTCTAAAATGAATTACGTGTGTTTTTGTAATTCTTTTCACAATAACAGGGTTGAATGTTTAAACCATGAATAGAATCTGCACTACAGTTTGATTATTGTTGATTATTAAGTGATTGTTACCATTTAATATTAATATTACTTTCTGCCAAGGAGAGTTACCAAATGATGCCACTAAATTTAAAAACACTGTACTAATTTACAAACTAAACTAAGATTTTTCTTTTCTATATTGATTATTTTTATGCGATTTGCATATCTAAGAACTTTTTTTGGGTTACGGTTCATGTTAAATGGTAAATGTCCAATAAAAGAAAAGAAAATATTTTATTTTATTGAAATAGTACATAAATAAAACATGTATGCCATGATACATGCCCAAAAATAAAAAAAATACATGATCACATGATGCATGCCTCAAAACTGAATAAAAAATAAATAAATAAAAAGAAACAAAAACATAAAAGCAGTGCTTTCTATTATACTTCTACATGTCTAAAACTGGTATTGCCATGTAGTGTGTAAAAAATAATAATAATTAAAAGTGCAGGAAATAGGCTATTATATTAATAAATGTACTGCACATGGGACTATATTAATAAAAATAAACTCTAATTTCATCATACATATTCAAAACAATAATATTGTATTACTTCTATCCAAATATATCTAAACTGTGACTGGACTGGATGATATTCGTGAAAAGTGCAGAAACCACCACTAGGTGTCGTTATGGCATCATTCTTCCATAGAGACCCAGTCATCCTCTCAGTGTTTCAGATTGAATGCTATTTAATGGTCGTTTTGTCACAACACAAGACGCATTGTAACGTCGTCACCTCTTGCCCAGTGAACTCTCCCAAAAAACCTGTTCTCTGGCCTGATTTACCATAATAATTAGCTATTGGTTTGGGCAAGTCTTACGTGAGGACTGAGACATTCCTCAGGTTAAGAGAACGACTCTCGGGTCAGATGCTCCTGACCTTGTGCTTTCATTGGCTCTCTATTAACAACGCTTTAATGTATGCGTGGCATGTCACCTCCGAAATTACATTTTCAAATCAGCCCCGTCACGCAGTGTCTCGCTGTTAATGGCTCACCGTTCGGGCTACTGTACAGCTCTGGGATGCGTGTTGAGACCACGTGATGGTGTGTTACGATGATCCACACTTTTATCCCCTCACACAACGCAGGAACTGGCCTTCTCTGGCCTGTATTTAAGCTTATTGATTTAAGCACAGACATAAAAAGACTCCTATCAAGAGCTGTGTAAAAGCATTAGCATGTTATTGACTGCACTTGCACTGTCAAAGCCATTAAACTCATCGGACTGTGTTCCTAATCTGCTTTTCACTCAATGCTTTTCTCACATAGAAGTCATACACCTAATGCACGGACTGTGATATTGTTAAAGGCGAATTATTCACTTAACAGCCAGAAGAGAAAAGTACTCCTTAGAGGCCATTTCCAAGTTAAAAATCAATAAGCATTGCATTCCATAAATGATTTTTTTAGCCATTGTCTTTGTGTAGCTGATCCAAAAAACTGCAACAACCTGTATTACCTCTGACCATCAACACCTCAGTACATTCAGAATTCATCCAAACTCATTTTACTCAATTAAAAACAAAATGAAAAATAAATGAGCGTATAATTGTCTAAAATAAGAGATTTGCATTTTTTTTCAACCCTGTTACCAACATTTGGAACGTGTGAAAATCTGTGTGATTTCGTTATTTTCTAGTGCTAAATATTAACATTAACTTTTAATTTTCTTTATTGATTTTTAGAGATTTGCTGAATTTTCAACCCTGTTACCATAATGAGGAACAGAAATGCATTAAAGTGAATGTTTCTTGCACTAAACTATAATTTCAAACCAAATGTTGATATATTGTTCATAGCTCTAAAATTAATCACGTGTGTTTTTATAATTTTATTTCACAATAACAGGGTTGAATGTTTAAACAATGAATAGAATATGTGCCACAGTTTGATTATTGTTGATTATTAAGTGATTGTTACCATTTAATATTAACATTACTTTCTGCCAAGGAGAGTTACCAAATGATGCCACTACATTTAAAACACAGTACTAATTTACAAACCAAAGTAAGATTTTTCATTTCTATATTAATTTTTTATGCGATTTGTCTTTTTTTTCAACCCTGTTACCAAATTTGGAACATATCCTGATCTCTGCTCATTTAAAGTAATTTCGACAATGAGAACGATGCTGAGCCAAATAAAACCAAATAAACCGCCCTTGCAAAACTCAAGCGCAGTTAAAAGAAAGACGCAACTGTACAAATCTGCTTATTTTAGGAACTTTTTTGCCTCATGTACACAAGTCATTCAGATATTTGCAACAGTTTATTTTTTTAAAGCTACACTGTGTAACTCTTTTAGTTTATTCTTAGCTAAAAACACTTAGTTCACTGTAAAAAATGATTTTTTGGTTAAGTAAATACTAGTGAAAAAACCCAATGTAATTTACTTGAAAAAGTTAGTTCAGGCAAGAATTTAAAAAACGAAGTAAATTCCATATCAGTACTTATTTCAAGCGAGTATAAATGAAAGTGTAATATCAACTCAATAAAATTAAGTAAAAATTACTCAACTTTTCTGATACTGGGGTTCCCATCATGCACTGGACCTTGAATAATTAATGAGGTTCATTTTTCACTGGTTTACAGCTGTATTTACACTGTTTTATCATTGATTTTTGTTGTCAGTATTAGTAAATTGCCATTTTGTGACATTTCGAGTAAATTTTTTGCTTAAAACGACACATTCAAACACAAAAACGATCCATCAAATGTTACCACCATTGTGTATTGTCTACCAAGTATTGAGGTGTTTGCATTCACATAAGGCTTAAAGTCTGACATGATGTATATATAAATTACTTCGATGATCTAAGTAAAGAACATAGTATAAATGACTAATAAAATTCAAGATAATTGTTTTAGTGAAGTGTAATACAAAGGCAAAGGAAATCGGTATTAATCAACCTTTTACAAGCCGAGTTAAAATTGCATATTTTTTGTAAAGTTTACTTAATTCCACATTCCAAGTAAATTTAACTTAAAAATTTCTAATTAAAGCTACTGATAAATATGTTTAGGTTTTTCTTGGCAAATCTTTGTAAATTTACTAGCATTTTCTGAGTGAGATCGTTTAGCAAGGTTTTTTCAAGTAAATCCTACTCCAAATTTTTTACAGTGTTCTTTCAAAAACATATGTGCTCATTAATTCATATTTACTTTGTTCAAGTAATAAAGTATTCTGGTGAGTGTATAATATGCCATTGAAAATACATACGGGTAAGGGGTTCTAATGTCGGTCGCCATGTTGCCCCTCCATCTTGAAAGTACATTAGCCAAAGGGGGACAAACCTGTTAATTCAAGCTTCACCTTTCACGTTTACGTTTGAGTTAACAAATTGCAAATTGCTGTTCACAGGCCTGCATTGCTTTTGGCCGTATTTGTACGAAAAAAAAAAAAAACGTGCAGAAAAATAGATGAAAATCAGAAGAAAACAGATCTCATTTATTTTCAATTTAAGTTTACAAGTGGTTATTTAATAAACTGTTCTTTTTTATATATATAAATATAGGATTTGTATTGCATCTATTTTCATTGTAGTCGAATCAGGAAACGAATTGAATTGAGAGCCTGCGAATCGAAATCGAATCGAATTTGAACATCTGAATCGATACCCAGCCCTACTCACATCATACTTGTGAGTTCACACACCTCTTTAACTTTCATTTTAGTGATCTCCGACTGGCGGAGTCGAACATCATTAGTGCCGACGTGAACAATAATCTTAGAACATTTACGATTAGCTTTAGCCAGCACTTTTAAATGTGCTTGATGTCAGGCGCTCTGGCTCCCGGAAGTATATGACTATGGTTGCTGGTGTCTCTATTTTCATGTTCCGTGTGATCGAATTGTCAGGGCAGATTCAACAGGATTCACTGAGAGGGGAAAACCTGTTTAAAGTTGTTATCAGAACGGAAGAGCGGCGTTTTGTCCCGCGACTACAGCGGCTCACGGTCACCCAGTTGCCCTGCTGCACGGAGCCGGAGCCGGATCCGAACAATGTACAGAGTTCACTAAGCCGTGTTTGTTGACTGATCCTACTTTCCACAGTTGTTTGACAGACTCGTAAAAAGCGCGAGCGGAAAAAAAAAGAAAAAAAAAAGACGGCAACCACGGATGGCAGGTTAACAGGCTAGTGAGATTCGCGTTGTGCTAGTAGGCTAATAACGATTTACATAAAAGCTAGCAATGTCAGATTAATGTGATGGGCAAAATTACTATAGGCTATAATATAATATAGGCTATGTTCATGAGTATGTTATTTAGCAGTTTTTTAACAAAAGGGAATGATGGTAAATAAAGATTACATTTGAGTTAGTTGAGATAGTTACATTTGATGAATAGCCTATAGTCGACAGTAAAATTGTGTAAAATTTACTAATGGAAAGTGATTTTTACTATTTTTTTTTAAATATTTCTTCCTGCCAATGAAGAAGGTCCAAATATTACTTAAAGGGTGTCACAATACTATGAAATGTTCCATTTAATTGGGGGAAATTATTCAGTAACAGGGGCTGCAGAGAAAATCTTGGGCACAACTAAAAATGCATTAACATGAAACAGATTAAAATTAGAAATGATAATGTTATTGAATTATTTTACAGGAATACAGCAGAATATTACGAGATCTATTGGCGTTTACTCATATATGCGACTGTGTGTGTATGTGTATGTGTGTGTTCAGTGGCATCAACGTTGATAGAGCATGTTTCAGTGATGCATTAATCAGTGATCAAGACCCATGTCTCCGTACAGCTTTCCTTCACCACGAGGTTACAGCTATGTTAAAGCTCCTGGAGTCCCCACAGGTACAGCTCACACACTCACACACACACAGAGAGACAGACAGATCAATCTTTATATTAATGATCTCTACAGAGACAGATGAACTCTGCCCCGTCCACATTTAAATCACCTGCCCATTGTCTGCTGCCGCTGGCAATCATTCCTCAAACGCCACCTGGGCTGGTTTAACCTGAGATTAACACTTCAAGTGCTGTGTGTGTGTGTGAGAGACAGTGTGTGTGTGTGTGTGTGTGTGTGTGTGTGTGTGTGCGTGCGTGTGTTTGTGTGTGTGAGAGAGAGTGGTGGTTTATTCCTTTTATAATCCGATCCAGAGAACATGTAAACACTTGATCGGATTGAAAACCGAAACTGGAAGGACTGCATTTTTACTGCGCCACAACGGTTCATATGATCATTGTCTCCAAATTATGACCAGAAAGGTCTGAAAATGCAAAGCCATGATGTCAGAGAAACGGCCTGTGCTCAGAGACGGGGTTGAGTCGAGACACAGATCTGAGGAAGACTACGGACAATTCTGCCACATTGAAGGTTCACAGAAGCATGGCTGCCATAATTCACACTCGATAACCCTTTATGGATTGAGATGCTAGACTCAAACCTGGGCCTGGGCTTGAACCCAATGAACATCTCTGGAGAAACCTAAAAACATCTGTCCATCCAACCTGACAGAGCTTGAGGAGATCTGAGGAGAACAATGGCAGGAAAACACGCAAAGCTTGTCACATCACATACAAAAAGACTTGAGGTTTCAGTATTTAACACCTTGAGTCTATTTTGTAGTTTGTTTTGAATGAAATAGAGTGGTGGACTTAGAAATTTTGACAATGGGTCCTGTCTCGACTTTTTTACTTTTTTATAATCGCCTGTGACAGCGTTAGACTGGCTGTCTATGGGCATGCACAAACATGTCCTTAAAACAACCCTTAACGTTCATTTTCAAAACTGTGCAACTCACCGAGTGGTTGGTGGTGTTCGTTGATGATTAAAAACAAATATATCGGCGCAATGTATGCTTTCAATCCGTGTTGTTTGCTATTGTGGAACTATTTTTTCAGATACCTCACAACCGCGTATAAACTTCCGCTCGATATTTGAGTCTGAAGCGTTAGCACACTCCCGACCACTTGATGGCGACAACCAGGACGCTGTACGGAACACAGTGTCTTGCACACCGTAAAAAAGTCCGGGAGCACAGTTGCTCTGCTCACGCTAGCCTTCTGAGAGACGGAGAACCGAGAGAAAAGTCTACAACCAAATGTAAACAGACCCCTTTCCTTTTCCGGTAGCTAGCGCCGTAATATCAACGAGCACTGAGTCCTCCAGCAGACATCAATGCCATTTTAAAAAAATGACTAATAAAACACGACAGAAATGGTATTTCGCTACGCTACTTGTTTCAGAACATCAACGAACACCACCAACCACTCTGTGATTTGCACAGTTTTGAAAATGAACGTTAAGGGTTTGTTTTAAGGACATGTTTGTGCATGCCCATAGACAGCCAGTCTAAAGCTCTCACAGGCAATTCTAAAAAAAGTCAAAAAGTCGAGACAGGACCCATTGTCGAAATTTCTAAGTCCACCACTCTATTTCATTCAAAACAAACTACAAAATAGACTCAAGGTGTTAAATACTGGAATTATCCTTTAATGTACTGAGTTAAGGGTTTGAATACCAGTGTTGGGGAGTAGTAAACTACAAGTAGCGATGCTACTAACTTAAATGAGTGATGAACTGAGAAATCAAACTTTCCTTGGGCTTTTGATATCTAAGAGGTCATCATATTATTATATTATACATCATTACTAAGTTTCAGAACTGAAAACGTCCTTGTTAGTCCAATAAAAGCTTTTATTGACACCAGGCTCAGCAAACGACTCGTTTTTCAAAGTGGGGAACTATGACGTCGAAGGGGTTAAAACACCGCCCCCGCAGAAGAAGATCAACGCCTACTTCAACACGGCCGGTTTAGCCCCGCCCACCGATTCACGTATTATACGCATAGCTAAATAACATAGATGCCTACCTCGTGACGACAAACCGGATCGAGCTACCGAGCAATACAGAATATTGTGCAGTGCCTGGTTGTGCAAGACAGTCGCTGCATAAGCTTCCTCTGGATTCCAATAGGACTTCATGGATAAACTTTATTTTAAATGATGTTCCAGCTGATTGAGGGTAAAACATCGTCGTCTGTTTGCTTCATTTCACTGAGGATTGTTTTGTAAACAAGACTGGATTTGCAGACCGATTAAGAGTAAAGAACGGTGCTGTGCCGTCTATATTGGATCTGACAGGAATGGTGCAACACACGGACTCTGGCTCGAATCATTCCGGTCGCCATTTTACAACATTGGACGTTTTCAAAACAATTTCCCCCAAGTGCACCGACGGGTGAGTCGAAACTCATTATAATATGCAAAACTGTTATCCACTCACAGCAGTGGGCGTTTACTTCCAAGTCTTCAGTGCGAGACGCCCATAAAAACCCAGCGTTTTTTGGCTAGGGTCAAAACTAGGGTAGAAATAGCCTATTATTCATTTTAATGTTTTTGAATGCAAAAAAACAAGCGAACGTCGTAAGCTGACCTCAGACAACAATATAATCAAATTTAAAAAGCCAGTTCATGACCCCTTTAACTACATTTTTCAGTAGCTTGGCAGTTAGCTCAGTTGCTTTTTAAACAGTGTAGCTTTTCTAGTAGCTAACTACTTTTTGCAGCAAGTAGCAGTGTAGCGCGAGCAAAAGCGACATCGCGTTTATCGAGCCTGCACGAATCAGCGCGATGCAAGGATATTCTTCTTCTTGTTAGATTACAAACTCATTTTTTGCCATTACCGCCACCTGTTGTTTAATCACGCATCTTGCGGCTAACGGTTCACTGACGTACGTGGGTTGACAGCCATATGATTAGACAAGACGTGACGGCAGATTTGGAGGATGGAGAAATAACTAACGTCAATTCCCATCGCCTTATTTGTCCAAGTTCAATCGGTATTTTCAAGAAAATGTTCTACATGCAATTTACGTTGGATGTATATTTTGTTCTTGCAATGTTGTAGGCTATTTGTTGCAATTTTGCACTTTTGACAAACAGTCTGATATATTTGAGTTTAAATATATTTGTTTAAAATAAATATTTGACTTAAAACATTCTTCAGACACTTATTCAGTTATTTATAATATACGTTGTTCAAAAAGCAAAAGTAGTTTCAATGTAGCTAGCTACATTTTAGTAGCTTGTAGTGTAGCCAACTACTTCTCCAAAAGGGTAGCTTGACTGTAGTTTAACTTTAACTTAGCTAAGAGTAGCTTAGCTGGTCAAACTATAGTTTCAGAGTAGCTCCCCCAACACTTTTGAATACTTATGTAAAGTACTTATTTCAGCTTTTCCTTTTGCAAAATTGCAAAACAAAGAGTGTTGATTGTAGGGGTGTCAAAATTAATCGTTTCTACGGTGCATCGCGATGCAGACGAGGACGATTCGGTATCGGTTCAGTAATAGCCCATAACCGGTTATAATGTACTGACGCTTTTCTGACGTCAGCACCGCGTGTAGTACAATACAATGGCAGAGGGTGGCGAAACGACAGAGCGTGCATTAAAAAATGCTCCACTGTGCGATATGACGATTTTTAATCGTGGACGATTAAAATGTCTCCACGATCTGCTTTTGAAGAAATATCGTAGTATCGTGTTACAGTGCATTCTATCAGTTCAGTTCTGGCGCCTCCGTCTCATCTGTACAACACGACGTAGCCTAGACATCACACGTTAATGAATAGCAATTCACAAAAGTTCATTACTTGCATAAGCCTTGCCGGTTAAACATTTAATTCACGCGCTGATGCGCTGTTCTAACGTGCGCTTTCCTGACCGCATATACCCACGACAATCACAGGCACTAGAAGTCTGTCAAACAGCGCCTGAATACTGGACTAAGTTATCTTTCGAGTCTTATTATGCTAATACTGTTAAATACACACAATGTTTACATAAACAGGCTATGTCTAAAGTGAAAGCAAACATTTGAGAGAATATCTGGTGTAATATGCGTCTATATTAAAAGCGTCGCGTGCTGGTCTATAAACGACAGGAGTAAATAGTACTGCCGGTTGTCCTTAAAGGGATAGTTCACAAAAAAAAAAAAATCTGTCATTAATTACTCACTCTAATATTGTTCCATACCTGTATTCATTTCTTTCTTGTGCTGAACACAAAAGACATTTTTTTTTTTTTATGTGGGTAACTAACCAAACAGTTGCTGGTCCCCATTAACTTCCAGGAGAGAACCTATAAAAAACAGGGGGACCAGCAACTGTTCGGTTACCCACATTATTCAAAATAACTTTTATTTTAAACAGAAGAAAGAAACTTATTCGTGTTTAAAACATCTTGAGAGAGTAAATTAAGACCATTTTCATTTTTGAGGGAACTATCCCTTTAGTGTTAATAAAAAATAAAAAACACACAAGGAGAAAATCACTCACTGACTGAGAACTTTAATAGTAGCTTTAATAAGAATCAATTTATTCAGTGAAGTCTATGTAGTGTTTTAATTTCATATTTGTTCATTTAATTACTTTCTTCAATGCTACTGCTAAATACACCTACTGCATCTGAAAAAATAAAGCACTATTTATTTAATTTGAATATTAATTTGTGTAATGTTTATCTTGTCTTATTTTTTTAATATATAAAAAAAGAAAATAATGACAAAGATTTTTATCTTCGCCACTGGCCTAAATGTATGCCTTTCTTTTTTTCTTTTGTTACCTAAGGATTTGTTTTTAACATTAGTTTGGCTGTAATGAACAGCCACTTGCAAAATATTAAAACCAAATTGAAAAAGAATCGTGATAAAAAATCGTGATCGTGATTTTCCCCAAAAAATCGTGATCTAATATTTTTCCATATCGCCCACCCTGAATTGACAAAATTGTATACATGTGAAGCAAAATTGAAAAATAAGGATGCAGTGCATCGTCAATGCATCGTGATGCATCGAGATAATCGAATTGAATCGAATCGAAGACTTGATAATCGTAATCGAACCGAACCGTGAGACCAGTGTAGGTTCACACCTCTAGTTGATTGATGTGAAAATGAAGGGCAAGGCACTTTCGCAAGGCACTATATAAGGTTAATTGTTAATGCATACAACAGGAAGTGACACTTATGTTATTCTCATTTCACAATCAAAACAAATCATAGTTGTTCAGACTGAATAGTTTGATCATAACACTCATAAGGTGTTCTTGCACCAAAGGGCCGTAACACTCAACTATGTCACCACCTCTGTGAATGAATGACCGATAGTTAGTGTTATTATTGCGCTCATGACGGTTACGTGCGTGAATAAGTATGCCTTTTCACACCTTAAGAGAATAAGCGGAATAAATTAAGGAGTCTATTGCCCTCTGGGTTAGACATTAGACGTCTTTGCCTCGGACAAGAGGGTGTGAAACGTTAGTGATTAATCTCAACTAGCGGACATGAATGTGTGCGAACATTCAACCTAACCTTCTCCAGGACACTTCCAGAAACCATGGCTGAATACAGTAGAAAAATTACTGTGTTAGAAAAATGGATTTAGCTTAAGCGTGTTTTCTATGTATTTTTAGAATTGATCTGAACCCGTTATGCTGCCGTTAAAGGGAACTTTCCATTTTATATTTGTGCAAACATTATGCGAACATTGCTTTTAAATGTTCAACGTCCTATTTGTTCTTGAACAAGTAACATTTTAAAAATGTTTGATGAGTGTCCAACTAAAATGTTTCAGAAAAAAAAAAAAATGTTTCATGAAATGTTAAATATTGTTTGCTTGAGAGAAGAGCATGAATCTCTGAATCAGTGTTAGGTGAAAGTCATTCATTACTAATTACAGTGTAACAGTGTAATCAGATTACTGTATAATTACTCTCTCTAAAAAGTCATGCATTACTTATTAATTCCTTTCTAAATCCCATATCAAGCTCAGCCTGTTGAACAATACAAGGTTAGACATGGAACTTTCAAGTAAATAATATAAATGTGCATCAATTATTCTTGAACTGTAATTAAGGTTACTTTAAAAACATACATTTTAACATTAGACGTTACATTTCAATGTTAAAACCACTTATTTATATAGAATTGTTTTGTAGTTTATATTCGATACACTATAAAAAATGCTGGGTTGTTTTAACCCAAATTTGGGTCAAATATGGACAAACCCAGCCATTGGGTTACATTTTTTAATTACATTTTTAACCCAATGTTTGAGTTTGTCCATATTTGACCCACAATTGGGTTAAAACAACCCAGCATTTTTTAGAGTGTAGTCAGTAATTAAATTACATAATTCAATTACAGAAAAATGAAGAGTAATTTACTTTTTCAAGGGAGTAATTAATTTACTTAGTAATGCATTACACACAACACTGTTAATGAACATTCTATTAACATTACTGAGCGTTCTATTAACATTCAATTTACATTACTGAGTGTTCTATTAACATTCTATTAACACTACTGAGTGTTCTATTAACATTCTATTAACACTACTGAGTGTTCTATTAACATTACTGAGTGTTCTATTAACATTCTATTAACATTACTGAGCATTCTATTAACATTCTATTAACACTACTGAGTGTTCTATTAACATTACTGAGTGTTCTATTAACATTCTATTAACATTACTGAGCGTTCTATTAACATTCTATTAACACTACTGAGTGTTCTATTAACATTACTGAGTGTTCTATTAACATTCTATTAACATTACTGAGCGTTCTATTAACATTCTATTAACATTATGCGTTCTATTAATATTACTGAGCGCTCTATTAACATTCAATTTACATTACTGAGTGTTCTATTAACATTCTATTAACATTACTGAGTGTTCTATTAACATTACTGAGCGTTCTATAACATTCTATTAACATTACTGAGCGTTCTATTAAAATTACTGAGCGTTCTATTAACATTCTATCAACATTACTGAGCGCTCTATTAACATTCAATTTACATTACCGAGTGTTCTTCTAACATTACTGAGCGTTCTATTAACATTACTGAGCGTTCTATTAACATTCTATCAACATTACTGAGCGTTCTATTAACATTCTATTTACATTACTGAGCATTCTATTAACGTTCTATTAACATTACTGAGCGTTCTATTAACATTCTATCAACATTACTGAGCGTTTTATTAACTTTCTATCAACATTACTGAGCGTTCTATTAACATTCTATTTACATTACTGAGCGTTCTATTAACATTCTATTAACATTACTGACCGTTCTATTAACATTACTGAGCGTTCTAATAACATTCTATCAACATTACTGAGCGTTCTATTAACATTCTATCAACATTACTGAGCGCTCCATTAACATTCTATTTACATTACTGAGCGTTCTATTAACATTCTATTAACATTACTGACCGTTTTATTAACATTACTGACCGTTCTATTAACATTCTATTAACATTACTGAGCGTTCTATTAACATTACTGAGCGTTCTATTAACATTCTATTAACATTACTAAGCATTCTATTAACATTCAATTTACATTACTGTGTCATATTAACATTCTATTAACATTACTGAGCGTTCTATTAACATTCTATTAACATTACTGAGCGTTCTATTAACATTACTGAGCATTCTTACTGAGCATTCTATATTAACATTCTATTAATGTTACTGAGCATTATATTAACATTCTATAATTAATGTGACTGAGCGTTCTATTAATGTTACTGAGCATTCTTTTAACATTCTATTAATGTTACTGAGCATTCTTTTAACATTCTATTAATGTTACTGAGCATTATATCAACATTCTATTAATGCTACTGAGCGTTTTATTAACATTCTATTCATGTTACTGAGCGTTCTATTAACATTATTTTAATGTTACTGAGCATTCTATTAACATTCTATTATTGTTACTGAGCTTTCTATAAACGTTCTATTAATGTTACTGAGCATTCTATTAATGTTATTAAGCATTCTATTAACGTTCTATTAATGTTACTGAGCATTCTATTAATGTCACTGAACATTCTATTAATGTTCTAATAATGTCCTGAGCATTCTATTAACGTTCTATTCATGTTACTGAGCATTCTATTAGTGTTCTATTAATGTTATAGAGCATTCTATTAATGAGCATTCTATTGATGTTACTGAGCATTCTATTAATGTTCTATTAATGTTACTGAGCATTCTATAAATGTTACTAACATTCTATTAATGTTACTGAGCATTATATTAACATTCTATTAATGTTACTGAGCATTATATTAACATTCTATTAATGTTACTGAGCATTATATTAACATTCTATTAATGTTAATATTACTATTAATGTTGAATAGACACATGCATTTTTTAAATATAAGATCTGTCAAATGTGACAAAGTTCACTAAACGGTTATTTATATCAGTGAACTTGCCACAATATCCGGAGAATTACCCGTGTAATACTGAGATACATGGATGTCCACTGACCGCAGATCAAATCATCACTGTCATCTGACTGACACCTTGCGCAGTCTGGCATTGTGGCATGACCTCTGACCCCTGTGAGCCCAGCTAGCATCTGTGCGTGTGTGTGTATTTGTGTTCTCAGCACATTCCAGGAGTCCAGTAGCACCAGTGCTACATTTCTAACAACTAGGAGGCAAATGAGCTTCAGGCTTGATGGAGGTGCTGTAGGTTCAGCCTTCAGTTTGTCTCCGCTGACAGCTTTATGTGATCAGGGTGATTCTGGGACGGGTGTCAGGCAGGTAGTGTGTATGACAGCTTAACTGAGTAAATACAGTGATCTGTCTGCCACCTGCCAAACACACTGTAAATCCACTGCGACCCGCTGCGGTGTGTGAGGAAGCTTTGAGCTGTTTCTCTGAACACTCAGCATGTCGACGCTTGTCCTCGCAGAAACTCTCCTGAAACACACAGTTTCTGTGTTTTTTGTCGTGTGTTACAGACTCTATTTCTTCTCGAGACATGTGAAATATGCTAGGCATGTGTTAAACAACCCAGCTTTGTGTGCTGACATTTGAGTCGTATACGCTTGAAATTATCTAGTTACATTGATCAATATGAATATGATGAATTGTACGAGGGTGAGTCGGATCTCCTGAAACCTGTGAAGAACATATCCAGATCATTTTCCATCTATAATCAAAAGGAAGCAAATATTTATACTTCCAAATAAATAATACTCCCAAAGCACCGGTTACTTTCCCTTTAAATCACCATTCATTTTGTGTTGGTGTTTGTTATCAATGTTTAAAACCAGTGCTTTGAAATGCAAAAAAGGTGGACAATTTATTTCTAAGAGGAAGAAGAGACTTCAAATTACTTTTAATTTACTTTTAAATGATTTTAATGATTAATAATTTGTATAATGTTGACTTGATAAAAGTTGTGTGTTCTGTAATGCCATTTCTGTATGCTAAACCCTTTCTTGAGCAATGAATCAACAGTAAAATTATAAAACGAACAGCAAATTTTGTCCTTTATGATGTGTAATAATATCAAGACATAAGAAACATTTGTTTACGTAATGAGGAGAATAAGAGAAAATATGCTTGAATATCCTGAAAATATTTAGACACCACAAAAGGATCTTAAAAATTGCTTTCAATAACCTCTTTAGGGAAAAAAATAAATCCATTTATATTTTTGAAATAAACACAGTTTATTAACTTCTGAGAGCATTTAGAACATTTATATAAATGTACATTTGCACGATTAATTTCTATGCATTTAATTTCCAAATTAATATCAAATCAAAATGTATATTTTCTGCATAGCAGACAGTATTGTGTAGATAAGTGTTTGTTCGGTTATCCGCTGCTGTTAAGGTAGATCGGCAGACTATATCCTTGGCTGGAATGATTGATTGAACCTTTTGTTTCCATTTCCCCCTGAGGGCAGAGAGTCGGTATATCCATTATTTATGTGTGTGGAGGGCCACCCGCTTGGCCCTTGTGTTCTTCTTGCCTTTATGACATAAACCTCTGCTGAGAGAATGTTTCGACAGAGAGGAAATATAGCAACAGAATCAATCAAACGTAACCTGGTCAGAGGTTGACTCCACACCTCACCCTTATAACTATATGGGAATTCGCTTTTCCCCCGTATATTAACACTCTGAAGAGACCGTAATTATTGAAATTAATGATGGTACACGACTGTAACATATCACAGAACCGTTTCTCTGGGTGTGAGAGTGGAGATGTGCATTGGCAAATACCACTTGCGTTTCTTTGGAAAATGTACAAATCTAGTTATAGAACTGTATGTGTGTGATATTTATTAAGTTACACTTTCAAAGTGAAATGTCCAGTGAGTGATGGTTAGAGCATTTATCTGGAAACGTTATTGTACGTATAATGGAAGTTCTGAAAAGAAATGAAATATCTGGTAATTGGCGCTAACAGGATAATGCAAACATAGCACCTATAGTCTATAAAGGATTAGTTCACTTCATGTCTTTTCACAGAAGGAAAGACATGAACATCTTGGATGACGTCGGGAGAGTAAACGATCAGGAAACTTTCATTCTGAAGTGAACTACTAAGTGTTTATTTTAAAAATGTGTTGGTTATATGTTCAAATAATTAATATTTGTGATAGAAAATCACTATATATTAAGGCAAGGTGGCATTTTTTTTCATTTTAAAGAAAACCAAACCCTCGTCTATAATTTTAGTAAATATTGTTTTTAATAATTTAAGTTTTTAAGCAATTATATACACAATGGGCCAAACAAAACTGAGAAAAAAAATGGTTTAAAATAACTGTAACAGGAATGAACACTTGATAACAGGAATGAACACTTGGTAACAGGAATGAACACTGAGTAACAGGAATGAACATTGGGTAAAAGGAATGAGCATTGGGTAACGAATTAACACTTGGTAACAGGACTGAACACTTGGTAACAGGAATAGAGCATCACAGTCCCGCCCACAGCCGGTGCCGGAAGTAAAAATTCAATACAATTTCTCCATTGACAGTTGGGATATAAGCCATAAAAACGTAACCATACATGGTAGACTTAAAACCAGCTACGGCTGTAACAAGTGATTGTATATGCTCATATAAACGCCAAAAGTTCATGGGGCACTAACATTGTTTTAGGATAAATCCCTTTTATTCGCGATGTATTGGATAAGTACTTCATTACCCACAATCCTGAACAATCCCACAATCCCACTGTGATGCATCTGATTGGTGGAAGTCGTGTAACGTGTCTGAAACCCAGCGAAGGTGCGTGAAGACTGAAGATCGCGTAATGATGTAGGGCTAAGTTCATTGGTCGCACCACAAATATGCCCCCGCGCCATTGGATGTGCAGTAGCAAAAGCTTAGCCAATGAGCGAGCCTGATGCTCAATGTTTTAGCATGTGCATAAGCTTCAGTAAATCGAGGAAAAGGAGTTTCTCTGCACATTCACTATATAAAATTCACTGGAGGAAAAAGTTCACGTGGCCGTCGTCAGATTTGGAAGTCACTCAAAAGGCTCTTTCACAGTGGCTTTCAGACGTCTACAGTGAGGCGCGGGGGGTTATGGGAGGAGTAGTTTATTTGCTCGGAAATTAAAATATGTACACAGGCTTGTACCTTTGACTTTTTTTTATTTTCTCTTCGTTTTTTCACTCGAAATGATGTGTTGTATGCTTATGAGTTCAGCCGTAGCTGATTATCCTCAGACATGCTCTAATACTCTTTAGATATGGATTTTATAAAATGTCAGTGGGAGAAATGAATTGGAAATTTACTTCCGGCACCAGCGCTCTCTCGGGCTGTGGGTGGGACTGTGATGCTCTATAGACACTTGGTAACAGGGGTGAACATTGGGTAACAGGAATGAACACTTGGTAACAGGAGTGAACATTTGGTAACAGGAATGAACATTGGGTAACAGGAATGAACACTTGGGTAACAGGAATGAACATTGGGTAACAGGAATGAACATTGGGTAACAAGAATGAACTTTGGGTAACAGCAATCAACACTTGGTAACAGGAATAGACACTTGGTAACAGGAAGAACATTGGGTAACAGGAATGAACATTGGGTAACAAGAATGATATCAGTAATGAACATTTGGTAACAAGAATGAGCATTTGGTAACAGGAATGAACATTGGGTAACAGGAATGAACATTGGGTAACAAGAATGAACATTGGGTAACAGGACTGAACATTGGGTGAGAGGAATGAACACTTGGTAACAGGAGTGAACATTTGGTAACAGGAATGAACATTGGGTAACATGAATGGACATTGGGTAACAAAAATGAACACTTGGGAAAAGGAATGGACACTTGGTAAAGAGAATGAACATTGGGTTACAGGAATGAACATTGGGTAACAAGAATGAACACTTGGTAACAGGAGTGAACACTGGGTAACAGGAATGAGAATTGGGTAATAGGAATGAACACTTGGTAAGAGGAGTGAAAATTGGGTAACAAGAATGAACATTTGGTAACAGGAATGAACATTGGGTAACAGGAATGAACATTGGGTAACAAGAATGAACATTGGGTAACAAGAATGAACATTGGGTAACAGGAATGAACACTTGGGAACAGGAATGAAATTTGGGTAACAGGAATGAGTGGCTGTGTGTGTATGAGATTCTGTGTTGAAGTAATGTACTCTGTGCTAGAACTTCACAGAGAAGGAGGTGGAAAGAGAAAGGATAGAGAGAAGAGAGTGGGAAGTTACAACAGAATGGGGGAAAAGAGAGGGTTGCAGGTCTCTCTCGCCCCTTCCCCTGCAGGATTCCATTGGTGGTGTTTCTGGCACGTGGGTTTTCCATCTTCTACAAAATATAAGAAAATTGAAGACAAACATTCAAGTCACTTTGTGATAGACTGGCTCCCTGGAAGTATGGTATTCACATTGTAAAAATAATACTAATGTCTACAATTTAGGTAATTCCAACCAACTCATAATTCAGGTGAATAGTATTACATCAAATAATATTTACTGCATTAAATCAACAAAACAGAGGACTCTACTCCTGTTATTGTTTATATAAGTAACGGGACTGAAAGTAATAGGATTGAGTTTTTAAGCAAAACATCATCAAATATATGACATATAGCCACATAGCATACATGCTAATAGGATGAGGACACATAGCAAATTCTAGTGCGTTACCAAAAGTTAATATGTTTTAAATAAATAAATAGCATCTAAAAAAATAATTTAGGTCACAGGACAGTAGGTTTGAAATTGAACTTTCTAAGTCATAGTAACAATTTCATAAAATCTACAGAAATTAAAATGAGGACTTACTTGTGGTCTTCCCATTGCCTTCAGAAGATCTAGATGATGCAGTTTCTTGTTTGCACGACATCAATAAATCCTTATCTTGAGCAAAATAAGCAAGCTGACATTCTGTGTATTTTATTTAGATTACATACAAATGTAATTTACGTCTTTTAGTTTGTCAAGAGATTTAAAGTGTCGTATTTAAAGAATGCACATGTGTGAACGAGCTTTAGTACGTAACGAGTTTATAATTTATAG
Organism: Pimephales promelas; assembly: GCF_988280905.1. Classification (NCBI taxonomy): domain Eukaryota; kingdom Metazoa; phylum Chordata; class Actinopteri; order Cypriniformes; family Leuciscidae; genus Pimephales; species Pimephales promelas. The sequence goes on from NC_142793.1 coordinate 4,371,905, forward strand.
CAAAACATCTAGCATTAATTAAATCTCAAAGATTCATCAAAAGAAGTTATTACTCCACCACCTATGTGACATCATTAACCAACAGAGTTGAACGACCAATTTGCGACAATACGGTTTCGGGAAACAGTCGTGACTAGCTAGTTGATTCCTTTAACGATGCATTGCACTATGGGAGTAAAGAAGCGAGTTACAGCGCTGTAGGCAAACACATGCGGCAAACGCTGCATATGTGATGCAAACATCCACTGTATTATGACAAGTTACTTTTGAGGTCGTGACATAGTAGTGTGCAAGAAACCGTGCAAAAATAAGTCTTTATTGATCGATACCCAGACAGCAAACTGACATTGAATCAACGTGGAAACGACGTCTCTCATGACATTGAAACAACGTTGATTTTGCTCATCGAATTAACGTTGAACCAACGTCAGACGCGGCATTCTTCAAAGCTAAATGAAATCGAAAATTGGTTTGCTTTCATAACGTTGAAACAACGCGTTGATTTCAAGTTGACTTTCTGTTAGTTTTGAAAGAATGACGCGCCTGACGTTGGTTCAACGTTAATTCGATGAGCAAAACAATGTCAGATCAACGTTGTTTCGATGTCATATTTCCACGTTGATTCAATGTCAGTTTACTATCTGGGTAATCTGCACCTGTAATCATAATTTGTGTGAAAAGGAATACACTTTGGTGCCACTAGTTGTTGAGTGGAAAACTACAGTGAACTGATTATATACGTTTTTGGAATTTTGCAAAAAATGTAGTTAGAGTCTGTTTTTTTTTTTGTCACAATGTAGAAACACTTTATTTAAAGTTTGTTAGAGGAAAGAACGAAATACATATTGACCTTTCAGATTCTGTAGATCTGTTTTGAGCGACATTTGTGTCATACGCTGTATCTAATTCCAGAAGCTGTGCCCTACGGAGGTCTTGTCGACTGCAGATTTAAGTAAAGTAACCAATACGTCGCAAAGTAACTCGTTTAAGCTGCAGATGCCGTCTTGTTTAAGAAAAGTAACCAATATGTTGCAAAGTAAAATAAGGAATAAGATTTTGTTTTTAAATGAGACAACCTCGATGACGTATGCGGCCAGCAAATGTGACCTCTGAAGGGCGCAGACTGAAATGAGATACAGCTAAAGTCAGATTCGCTGGGGTTTGCTCATTTGTTTTAGGCACCTGTCTGACAGGCACATGTGTTAATTGAGAGTGAGCGTGTGTTCCCGTCATCAGATGAACTCGGTCTTTCATGCGGCGAGAGCATGGATTAATGCGACGGGATTGCGCATGTGTGTAGAGCGAGGCTGTCTCGTCACTCTGACAGTTTTGACAGTTCTCCCGCAGAGATGTTGGTGCCAGGAACGTCAAACTAATATTGCGCCATGATTGGCACTCCACAAATACAAACAAGCTCATGTGATGATATTCTTTGTAATTGCTGTGTGCAGAGAAACAAGGATAAGCAATTTGAGTTGTCAACCGTAATAAGGCCGTTTATAATGGACTGAAGCCTCTTCAGAGAGAGAGAGAGATGCCAAGCACAATAAAACTGTGAAGTTTATCTGTGAGACTTTCTGTGAAGAATGACACATTACAAAACACAGGGGGTGCTGTGCTGTAATTACAAACATAAAACCTAAAGTAAACTTATTCCTAGTGTATGTGTACAGCTGAACATATAAACTTTTGAAGTATGTGTCAGTTGATAGTAGCCCCTTTCGCACATACAGTTTCTACTGGTAAAGTGTAAAATCAGTTCTGCCAATATACCAGTAAGGGAAGTTTTAACATTACAAGTAAATTACCGGTAATGTGCTCTGTGTGAACACAGAATGAAGATTACCATACGAAGTCAGAACGTGCTGACCGTTGTGCCACATCTCGTAGCTTTTTCAACGTGTCGCTCTTGAGACGCAGCCTTTTTTTCCATTCATAAGCACTGCAGCTCTGCAGTTGGAGATGCGCGTCTCGTGTTTTTTAAGAGCAAAAGTGCTTTCTGTTTGACCATCCCTTATGCCTATTACCTAGACTTCAAAAAAATATTGTCAGTCAACATATTGAAACCAAAGCTCTTCTAAAGACAACGGCGCAGCTTTTAAAGATAATTTTCCGACTGCGCAGCCCGTTCTCATCCCAAGACGTCATCTAACTGACGCTTTTGACCATACGTCAACATCCGACGATTTAGGGTACCCTTTAACGTCAGTTAGATGACGCTATCTAATCCTAACCCTACCCCAGACCTAAACCTACCCTTGTCATCAAACTGACAATAAAGGTAAAGCGTCAATTGGATAACGCCCTATGATCGTCATCTAAATGACGTTAAACGTCGGATGTTGACGTATGGTCAAAAGCGTCAGTCAAGCCGCTTTCCGACCGGAGGGACTTTTGCAGTTCCTAGAACCTAACGTTCCTGTAACCCTTTTTTTCTCGTGTTCCGACCGGACTAAATTGGGGATTTTTTAGTCCCTCAGACCGTAGTTCCTATAATTTTTTTAGTACCTAGTCTAGAGCGAGGACTTTTTTAGTTCCCTTTCCCTAGGTCTACGTTGATTGGTTCAACTTATAAGTCATGCCCACTGTCAACATGGAACTTGTAGCGCGCTGTCTGCCGGTGTGTTTTTGCAAAACATTACAACGAGGATTAAGACAAACAAAACGCATTCAACCAGCTAATTGCTAGTGCTAGCTAAACTTACCCGTCGTTTTGTTTGCCTCCTGCGCTCTGCTCTTTTATCTTCTTCCATCATATTACTTAATATCATATTACGCTGGAGCCTTCGTCTTCTGTGTTTCTCTGTACAGAACTCAAGCATAACCTTTAAACGCCGCCGTTCGTTCTCCGTTATTAAGGTCCCGGCGAGGCAGAACAGGAACATTGCAATAATAGCCTCCTCCATGCTGGTTTGTTGTTGTTGTATGTGGCCGCGCTACGTCTAGTGATGACGCTATAAAGACCGTCGCCGTGCCTGCGTTACCCCTCCTACCAGTTCCTATAGCCACTTGGCCAGTGCGAACGCAAGCAGCAAAACCGAGTTTGGGGGAGCAAAAAAAGTTTGGGGGAGCAAAAAAAGCAGCAAAACCGAGTTTCTCAGCTGGTAAAACAATGAGCGCATTTAGCCCAGAACACCACATTGGTTTGGATGTTCGACCAAATCAGGTTGTGATCATATCCTTATGCCTTTAGGTTCGATAACATCGATGTTAAAATGCCAACGTGAACGCTAAGCAGACCAGGACTATTTATTTCTTTTTTGGTCTGGACCAATCAAACCAAGCGAACCGCACTACGAGTGTGAACAGACCGAAAAAATACTACAGTGTTTCATTGCCTGATTGACTACACGCACAAACGACTCACAAAATAGGTACATGCATTAATTCCAGAGAATATTTTGTTAATTGTCACTATTGTTGAGGTTCATATGCTTACGTATTCTTGATGTCTATGTGAGTCAGCATGATACATTAAAGTTTTTTAAAGTCTGATTGTCACAACAATTGATCTTATACTGTAGAATCACACGTCGTGTCAGTTGACTGACGAATTAGGATCTTGCTAAAGAGACCAATCCACTTCTAGTGTAACTAAACGAGCCAATGAATGCATGTGGGTTTTGCATGTGGGATGAACGAGTGTGGGATAAATGCATGTGGGTTAAACGAGCCAATGAATGCATGTGGGTTTTGCATGTGGGATAAACGAGTGTGGGATAAATGCATGTGGGTTAAACGAGCCAATGAATGCATGTGGGTTTTGCATCCGACGCTCCAGCCTGTAGCGCAGGTATAAATACAGAAGCGGATGCATTGCATATTTGCATATTTCGCTTTAGAGCTGAGCGGTTCTACTGTTGTCTGCTCTGCAATCGTCTTTGAATGTGTGATTTGAGCCTACTGTTCTGTGGGAACACTGTTAGAAAAAGAGGTACAATGCAGATCTATTTTTGTTCCCTAAGGTACAAACTTTGTATATGTACCCTTTAAGGTGTTGTACCCTTGTGTTGCCGCGACTGCGAAGAGTGTGAGAGAACGAGTCTGACCAAGAGTTGACCACTACGCTTTCCCAAGGTGCCATGAGCATCGCTCGAGTGGAACCCTTCCCTGTGTCCCAATCCCTTAAAACTGGTTGATTGGTTACTTGGAGTCTGCTGGTTCTCAGCGCCCCACCAAAGTGTTTTTCTTTCCGGAAGTGCATGAAAAAGTTACCAGATCATGGACTGCACCTTTAACTCCCCAAAACTGGTCTGGTCCTCGCTCTAAGGGCGACGAAAGTCATTGCACGCTCCCTGGGTCGGGCGATGTCTACTCTGGTAGTCTAGGGAAGCCATCTCTTGCTGAACCAGGCTGATATGCAGGAGACTGACAAAATCTTTTCTTAAACTTCCCTATCTCTCGCCGTCGAAAACTTCGCCCAGCAGTTCTCGGCCGCCCAGAAGCAGACAGAGATGATAAAACACATCTTGCCCCAATGACCAGCTCCTGGCTGCACTTTTCCTCTGTCTGCTTGTTGCCGAGGGCGCCCACCTCCACCCCGTTTAGCCTTGGCAGGAGCCTCCACCAAGGCAACAGCAAGGGGCCTGCCGCAGGAGATGGAGGGAGCTGCTCTTCGGGACATGATGAATGCTGGAAGAGGACCGGGTGGAGAAGAATGTGACCAAACCTTCTTACGCACCCTCTGCCCAACCGTGGAGTCAGACTGAGCAATTGAGCCGGTTTCTCCAGCCGATATGAAGGCTGTACCGGACACATACTTGTCTAGATGTCTAGATTCCCCTCGACACAGACCATTTCTACACTTTGGGTTAGAAGGATGGGGATATATGTACAAAGTTCTCCCCTTCGGTCTGTCCCTGTCTTTATGATGGTCGCAGAGGCGGCCATTGTTGCCCTGAGAGAATGTGGTGTTCGCATTCTCAACTACTTCGATGACTGGCTCATACTCGCCCACTCGCGGAAGAAGTTGTGTGAACACAGGGACATGGTGCTCTGTCATCTCAGCCTGTTGGAGCTTCAGGTCAACTGGGACAAGGGCAAACTCTCCCCTGTGCAGAGGATCTCTTATCTCGGTATGGAGATGGACTCGCTCAACCAGACAGTGCGCCTCACAGAGGAGCGTGTCTAGTCTGTGTCGAATTGCTTCAATTCGTTCACAGGCACGACAGCGGCCCCACTGAAATCGTTTCAGAGGCCCCTGGGGCATATAACAGCCGCAACCACAGTAATAGAGCCACAGCAATGGGGTTGCTTCATTCAGATTGGCATGACAAAGCAACACGTACCAGTTTTCCATTCCCGCACTGTTGCCAAACCTTCGGCCTGTCATCAAATCAAAAGTAAATAAGAAAAGTGATGAGGAATGAAAACACACAAACATCCACGTCGTTTCACTCATCGTTTCTGCGGATGAAGTTGAGTTTGTGAGTCGAAGGTTGATCCAGCATTGATCTCCTCCAGAATTACAGTAACTGCTCTTTTTCTCTCTTCGCGAGAGTGCAGTTTTCCAGTGTCATTCCATTCCCTGGAGCCCAGTTCTGATAGCACACGCTCTCTACGCTCAACCAGAGCTACATGTTCATGCTGCAGTAGTTGTGTAAACCCAACCACACTGCCTCAGTAGAAGCCTGTTTAACCACGTTCATCACACAACACTGCATCTGGACTGAATGAACCGAGACCAGATCCTTATGGTTCTGTCTGCAGAATCTCAGATCTTCAGGCCACGTCAGAATCTCAGTGATCAGAATCCGTTAATCTAGACACAAAACTAAATAGAGTCTGATCAAAAACAAAATGCAGAAAAAAACACTGTGGAGGAATCTGTCCTGTCAGACATGACATAGCGTGAACTTGAAGGTATCTGGAGGTAATGGGTGGGTTGTGTGTTCACTCCCAGGGATGTCACCACATTATCCCTGACATGTCTGACTGGCCAGTGTACAGTTTTCACCAGCTCCAGCATTATTAGGTTCACCAGGAGCCCAGTCTCTGAATGAAGAGTGACTCTGATCTGACCACTGCCACGAGTCTCTGAACAGACCCATCCAGACATCACCAGATATGTGACTATCACGGATGAACTTCTGAACCTGTTGATTCTCATTCTGGTTCCTCACACTGACCAGATCAATGTGATTCTGTCTGCAGTGTCTCTGAGCGTCTCTCCAGTCCTTCGTCTGATTGACAAAGAAGAGTCCAAGTTTTGCATAAATCAGGTTGGTCATTATTCTCATGCTGTTCTATGGGTTGGGTTGGATGTGAATAAGAGCACTTATTCTTATAATAAGAACTTTTTCTTTTTCTTACTTCATTTGTCTGTTTTTGTTGGTCATTAGTGCTGTAATTCTTTGTAAACATGTTCGTTTGAATGTGAGATATAAATCCCTTTATTAAATGGCATATTTTTGTAATACGGGTAACAAGTGAACACATTAAAATTACACAGACAAGACCAGAACTGGTCTATTTATGTAAAAATGTTGCATTCATTAATGCACTACAATTTATGTTGGTCAAAACAAAGGTTTGATATTTTTTTTAATTTATAATTCCCAATATACATTTTGCTGAAAAATATAATTCTAGGCGCTTTAATAGTAGATTCTCACAGTTATCAACAACAAAAGGTCAACATGAGTTTAATATCAGTTTATTTTGTATATAGAAGTTGGAAGTGGACAAATATCCACAGTCTCTCCGACTATATTAAAGTAGAATAATTTAGTATGGCACTAAATTTTGTATAGAACATGGTGCATCTTTTTATAAATGAATGTTTGCTGTCATTGTAGGGAGCTGCACTTACTGTTGAGCGCTTTGGTGGCCATTGGGTCTTTGAAAGTGCTATACAAATGCAGTCGATTTACCAATTTAACATTTACATGGCTAGTCATAACATTTTTCATTTCTCATAAAAGCACACTCGTCTCTGCCATCAGGTTGTCCAGGTCCCCTGTTCAGATAGAGAGCAGGTTCACCTAAAGACCACTGCCATTTATCACGACCTGTCTTCTGCTGCCCAATCCAGGCAGAACGAACACCTTCATCTTTCACACTCTTCTTCAGCTTTTTCATTTCGTTCATGTTGTCAATGGTGGCCAGATCTGTGTATTTCTCTCTGCAGTATCTCTAAGCTTCGTTCCAGCTCTTCCTCACGTTTATGGAGTGATACTGACACTGATCACATTCAAATACGGAGCAAAAGGTATGCTTTCAGGCTTTTCATAACAGGGTCGAACCTGATCAAACTATAAACCATAAATAAAACAACAAACACACTCACCAATGAGAAGAAGAATGACATATAGAGTTTGGTCCATTTCTGTGAAAAGAATACACATTGAAAAACATTCTCATATTCATCTATTTGCTATTGCTGGTGGTTATTGATGCTGCTATTGGTATTGGTTATTGCTGCTGCTGTTGTTGTTTATTGATGCTGCTGCTGTTGGTTATTGCTGCTGCTTTTGTTAGTTATTGATGTTGCTGCTGTTGGTGTTGTTTATTGATGCTGCTGCTGCTGCTGTTGGTTATTGATGCTGCTGCTGCTGTTGGTTATTAATGCTGCTGCTGTTGGTTATTGATGCTGCTGTTGTTGGTTATTGATGCTGCTGTTGGTTATTGATGCTGCTATTGGGGTTGGTTATTGATGCTGATGCTGCTGTTGGTTATTAATGCTGCTGCTGTTGGTTATTGATGCTGCTGTTGGTTATTGATGCTGCTGCTGCTGTTGGTTATTGATGCTGCTGCTGCTGGTGTTGGTTATTGATGCTGCTGCTGCTGTTGGTTATTGATGCTGTTGCTGGTGGTTATTGATGCTGTGGCTGCTGTTGGTTATTGATGCTGCCAGTGGTGTTGGTTATTGATGCTGCTATTGCTGTAGTTTATTGATGCTGCTATTGGTATTGTTTATTGATGATGCTGCTGCGGTTGGTTATTGCTGCTGCTGTTGTTTATTGATGCTGCTGCTGTTGGTTATTAATGTTGCTGTTGGTTATTGCTGCTGCTTCTGTTAGTTATTGATGCTGCTGCTGCTGCTGTTGTTTATTGATGGTGCTGCTGCTGCTGTTGGTTATTGATGCTGCTGCTGTTGGTTATTGATGCTGCTGCTGTTGGTTATTGATGCTGCTTCTGTTAGTTATTGATGTTGCTGCTGCTGCTGTTGGTTATTGATGCTGCTGCTGCTGGTTATTGATGCTGCTGCTGTTAGTTATTGATGCTGCTGCTGCTGCTGTTGGTTATTGATCCTGCTATTTGGGTTGGTTATTGATGCTGCTGCTGCTGGTGGTTATTAATCCTGCTTTTGGGGTTCGTTATTGATGCTGCAAAAGGTATGCTTTCAGGCTTTTCATAACAGGGTCGAACCTGATCAAACTATAAACCATAAATAAAACAACACACTTACCAATGAGAAGAAGAATGACATATAGAGTTTGGTCCATTTCTGTGAAAAGAATACACATTGAAAAACATTCTCATATTCATCTATTTGCTATTGCTGGTGGTTATTGATGTTGCTATTGGTATTGGTTATTGCTGCTGCTGCTGCTGTTGTTGTTTATTGATGCTGCTGCTGTTGGTTATTGCTGCTGCTTCTGTTAGTTATTGATGTTGCTGCTGTTGGTGTTGTTTATTGATGCTGCTGCTGCTGCTGTTGGTTATTGGTTAATATACTGGTGGTTATTGATCCTGCTATTGGGGTTGGTTATTAATGCTGATGCTGCTGTTGGTTATTAATGCTGCTGCTGTTGGTTATTGATGCTGCTGTTGTTGGTTATTGATGCTGCAGTTGGTTATTGATGCTGCTCCTGCTGTTGGTTATTGATGCTGCTGCTGCTGTTGGTTATTGATGCTGTTGCTGGTGGTTATTGATGCTGTGGCTGCTGTTGGTTATTGATGCTGCCAGTGGTGTTGGTTATTGATGCTGCTATTGCTGTAGTTTATTGATGCTGCTATTGGTATTGTTTATTGATGCTGCTGCTGCGGTTGGTTATTGCTGCTGCTGTTGTTTATTGATGCTGGTGCTGTTGGTGTTGGTTATTAATGTTGCTGTTGGTTATTGCTGCTGCTTCTGTTAGTTATTGATGCTGCTGCTGCGGTTGGTTATTAATGCTGCTGTTGGTGTTGGTTATTGATGCTGCTGCTGTTGGTTATTGATGCTGCTGTTGGTGTTGGTTATTGATGCTGCTGCTGTTGGTTATTAATGCTGCTTCTGTTAGTTATTGATGTTGCTGCTGCTGCTGTTGGTTATTGATGCTGCTGCTGCTGGTTATTGATGCTGCTGCTGTTGGTTATTGCTGATGCTGCTGCTGTTGGTTATTGATCCTGCTATTTGGGTTGGTTATTGATGCTGCTGCTGCTGCTGGTGGTTATTGATCCTGCTTTTGGGGTTCGTTATTGATGCTGCTGCTGGTGGTTATTGATGCTGCTGCTGCTGTTGGTTATTGATGCTGCTGCTGCTGTTGGTTATTGAAGCTGCTGTTGTTGGTTATTAATGCTGCCAGTGGTGTTGGTTATTGATGCTGCTATTGCTGTAGGTTATTGATGCTGCTGCTGCGGTTGGTTATTAATGCTGCTGTTGGTGTTGGTTATTAATGCTGCTGCTGTTGGTTATTGCTGCTGTTGTTTATTGCTGCTGCTTCTGTTAGTTATTGATGTTGCTGCTGCTGCTGTTGGTTATTGATGCTGCTGCTGGTGGTTATTGATCCTGCTTTTGGGGTTGGTTATTGATGCTGATGTTGCTGTTGGTTATTGATGCTGCTGCTGGTGGTTATTGATCCTGCTTTTGGGGTTGGTTATTGATGCTGATGCTGCTGTTGGTTATTGATGCTGCTGCTGCTGTTGGTTATTGATGTTGCTGCGGCTGCTGTTGGTTATTGATGATGCTGCTGCTGCTGTTGGTTATTGATGCTGCCTCTGCTGTTGGTTATTGATGCTGCTGCTGCTGTTGGTTATTGATGCTGCTGCTGCTGGTTATTCATGATGCTGCTGTTGGTTATTGATGTTGCTGCTGCTGCTGTTGGTCATTGATGCTGCTGCTGCTGCTGTTGGTTATTGATGCTGCTGCTGGTGGTGGTTATTGATGTTGCTGCGGCTGCTGTTGGTTATTGATGCTGTGGCTGCTGTTGGTTATTGATGTTGCTGCTGCTGCTGTTGGTTATTGATGCTGCTGCTGTTGGTTATTGATGCTGCTGCTGCTGTTGGTTATTGATGCTGCTATTGCTGTAGCTTATTGATGCTGCTATTGGTATTGGTTATTGATGATGCTGCTGCAGTTGGTTATTGCTGCTGCTATTGGTATTGGTTATTGATGCTGCTGCTGCGGTTGGTTATTGCTGCTGCTGTTGTTTATTGATGCTGCTGCTGTTGGTGTTGGTTATTGATGCTGCTGCTGCGGTTGGTTATTGCTGCTGCTGTTGTTTATTGATGCTGCTGCTGTTGGTGTTGGTTATTGATGCTACTGCTGGTTATTGATCCTGCAATTGGTGTTTGTTATTGCTGCTGGTGGTGGTTATTGATGCTGCTTCTCTTGGTTATGGATGCTGCTGCTGTTGGTGTCAGTCATTGATGCTGCTGCTGTTGGTGTTGGTTTTTGATGCTGCTGCCGTTGGTGTTGGTTTTTGATGCTGCTGCCGTTGGTGTTGGTTTTTGATGCTGCTGCTGTTGATGTCAGTCATTGATGCTGCTGCTGTTGGTTACTGATAATGCTGCTGCTGTTGCTGTCAGTTATTGATGCTGCTGGTGGTGTTGGTTATTGATGCTGCTGCTGTTGGTTATTGCTGTTGCTAATGGATATTGCTGCTTCTGTAATTACTTCTGCTGTCAGCCTGCACTATCTAGAGTTTCATGACATACTGTAACTTTGTATTTGTAGAGCAGTTGCAAACATAACCACATCACTAAGATCATATGCTCTAAGTTTTTCTATTTTTGTTGCATTATTGAAAGGATAGCGCACAGCATATTTAAATATTCAAAAAGTTCACAAACGGTATCATGTTTCACAGGTATTTCGAACTTTATTTACCCCTGAGTGAGGAATGAAGAAGAATTTCGCCAAGAGTTTAAATGTGAAGTGTAAATAATCACACACAACTTCAGTCAGGCTAACAGACAGTCCCGCCTCAAACTCACTGGAATGCCTGAGCTAGTGTAGCCATTTCAAGCTAGTCGGAACTATTGATGCCACCACAGTGGGTTCACTCTTCAGGTAGTCAACTTAAGAAATTGATTGAAAATTCACATTAGGCTGGGATAGGAGGAAATATTTTAACGGACAACATTTTATGACACTAGTTGTGGGGCATCATAAACACCATACATCATTTCAGTGAGTTCTAACTGGTCAGACTGATATTTTTTATTATTCCTTGTTAGAAATGCAAAAGCACATTCACATGGCCATTCAGAGTACAAATGCAAATGAATATGAATGTTTTTGGGCTAGAAACAGATCATCCCTTTACTCTACAGGCTTTACATGCATGCATTTTCAGGAGGGTTTTTTATGACACTTCAAACACATAGAATGTTTAAAATCGTACAGAAATTTGCATAAAAGCACCTTTTTGAAATGGAAAATGCTTTCACTGCATAGAATGACCTTTTTAAATATTTGGACAACACTGATCCCGCCCACACTGTTGAGTTGAGGAGCCTCATCCTTGAGAGGTCTGTCCCGTCCTCATTCACATGACATCTGAATGAGGCAGCAGGAGGCCCTCCTGACCTCTGTGTCTGTCAGCTGACCTCTGTCGTGACTCTCTCAAACACAATACATCTGCACTGTCCACCCATGACAGCCCAAACACTGACGACTCCTCAGGACCACTGGAGATGCCAGCTCACTCGGAAACACGCTTTTGTCAGTAATGTCGATTGATATTCTGTGACTCTCTTGTTTTGTTGACTGGCCTGATGGTTTCCTGACTGACAGTGTACATATTATTTGTATTGTTGAGAATTTAAAATAGAAACATTTTAGGTGTAAGGCTGGAGAGGGCTGTCATTTGATTCAAATGTTTAAATAAAAGTAATTATGTGATTTTCAGATTAATAATTAAAATATATCAACATCATGTTGGGTATGTTTACACGACAACGATGTACTAAAAACGGAAAAGTTTTTCCTTTTGTTAATTTCGCTTTTAGACGACAACGGTGTCAATATGATCCCTGTTGATTCGGGAAAATGACTAAAACCGCTGTATTTTTCATGCCAGGCCAGTAGATGGCGATGTCACAATAGAGTGCCGAAGTTATCACGTCACTTTGTAGGTCAAACGCAGAAGTGAGTTAGCATTTTAGCACTCCCGGTTCTCTCGCTCTAAAGTTTATGGGATTTTTGTATGGGTTTTTGCTAAATCGCCTGAAATAAGGTCTGTGGTGAACAAAGCCTCTAAATATTTTCACGTTTTGATCTATGACATAAAACACACCGGTTATAACCTGCTTGTGCTTATATATATATATATATATATATATATATATAGGTTTCAAAATGTATACATTTTGGAATAGCCTGTAAAGATTATCTTGATAGACAAAACGTGTAAGGGTCACAACTCTTTGTTGAACACGGATCTTATTTTTTTATGATTTTCTGAAGTCTATGGGGAAAATGCATAGCTTTTCGATGGAGAAAACCCATGCGCCGCTAACATCCGAGTTGTCCTAAGGTAACGTCATCACTTCGGCATTGAAAATGATGGAAACGATAATGGTATGTACAAAAATGTGCACTTGTGCAACGTTGGCAAGTAAATGAGCGGCCAAAACGAATGCAAAGTTTTCCGTTTTTAGTTCGGTTTTCATGTTAACAGACCCTTAAAGTGCCATTTATGCATTATTGTAGCAGAACGCAAGACTTTAAGGAGAATTAATACCAATACTTTGTTAGACTTTATTTTAAGGTGTCAGTGTTTGTCAGTGTAATGATATATTTAAGTACTAAGTACTTGACAATAAACTACATATACTTACTGTAGAGTTTGAATTAGGATTTGATTTAGCTACTTATAATTATGTATATTGTTATTACTGTAGTACTTACATGTAATGTGTAACAAATACACTGTAAAATGAAGCATAACTCAATAGGTTTATTACGCTATTAAAATATAATTATTAACATATGCTCATCCATTCAATCGAATCAAATCCTGGAATAACAGTATTAAGCAATTCTGAAATTTATGGACACAATTAACTGTGTTGCATTTTTTTATGATTACAATTTAATTGCACTATGATTAATCAATTTATAATTAATCACACTACATCAACACATTAAGTAATTCACAGGTGCGGCTCATCCGAGTCAGAACTATGTGTTTTATGAATACGTATTAGTTAGGCTAACGATAGTCATATCAGAGGTTATTGGTTTCCATGGCAGTAAGTGTCCTATGACAACACACTTCTGGAATCTCACGTCGTCCGTCTTTGTGGTTGTCAAGAAAAGGCTCTATAAACTTCATTCACTCAACATCACTAAAGCTTGTTGGATTGAATTGGGAACAGATTTTAAAGGAAGAGAACAGAGTTGCTGTATAGGCAGCATATGGCAAAGCGTAAGGGCAACAGTTGGTTCAGTGAAGATCTACTGAAGTGGACAAAGAGACGTCCACTCCTCTCTGGCATTTCAAGTAGGGGGCAGGAACAGGATGTTTTACTGCGCCAGTCTGTTGATGATCGACCCCCGAGGGCCACTATTGTCTGTGCCTCCTTCAGCATTCAGAGGCATGTTTCTCAATGTTTTACACCTCATATAATGCTTTCAGCGTGTCCGGCACACTTTGACATAGATGGAGCGCTGAGCGTCGGCTGTTGGTGGACACTCTTGTAACGTCGTGTCGAAGACCCGTGTTCAAAACCCTGTGTATTTCTGGATTCTGATATACTTTTGAATGAAACGAGAAATTCAATTTGACAAAATGTGGAACGGGACTTGCTTTAATGCATTAGGACATTATTGGATGACGAAACGTAGATCGGTTATTCCCAGAATAGAGGCAGGTGTTGGGATGTGTGTGAAAACGGCAGAAACGAGTCGTAACATTTTGATGACATATTGAAGATGATAACGACAAACATTTTGTTTACTTTGGAAGAATTTGCACATTATTTTTGCACAAAATTGTTGATTTCTTTCTTTACTTTTAAATATAGATATATTTAAGTATAAATAAATACACTGTAAAAAATATTGTTGGTTTAACTTAAAAAAAAAAATTAAGTAACCTGGTTGCCTTAATTTTAAGTTCATTGAAATGGAAAAAAAATTGAGTAAATGCAATGAAGGAGATTGATTTAATCATCAGAAACTCAAAATATTATGTTATCTGAACCCCATCAATTATTTAAGTTGATTTGACAAAAGAAAAAATTGTTGTGATTACAAATCATGAACATATTTTTTTACAGTGTACATTCTGTTGATTTATTAATTCCCTAAATGTTAGATGTTAACAGATAAATTTAACACAGTCTCATCCCAAGACGTCATACAACTGATATGTCAAAATCCGCCTTTTTGGGGTACCCTTAAACGTTGGTTACATGACGGTAACATTTACAATAAGGTTAAATATGTTAACATTACTCATTGCGTATTATGAACTGATACCACAAGTGTTCTTACAGCATTTATTAATCTTGCTTAATGGTAATTTTAATATGAGTCATTATTTATTAGGGCCCGAGCACTAACTGTGCGAGGCCCTATTGAAACTGTTGGGATTATTTTTTTTCTTTTTTCTTTTTTCTGCAAAGTAAGCGCCATCTTCGCGGCCGCAGCATGCTCAAAAACTCACCAAATTTGGCACGCATGTCAGGACTGGTGAAAATTTTCGTATTTTGTGGTTTTCGCGGATGGGTGCGGCAAAATGGCTCGCTAGGGCCACCTAGAAAATTGGAAAAAATTAGCCCCTCGTTGTTAATTGATGTTCATTAATAATACATGAACAATTCTAATTTGCATAACCTTTTACGCCCATTAACTCAATCTAATATTTAACTCTGCCATGTCGTTCTGTTTTTTATATATAATTTTTCTAAACTTAAACTTTAACATCATGGCATCTTTCCATTGCTATGGAAGCTAAAAAAATAATTGTGACTTTTTATCTCACAATTGCGAGATATGAATTCAGAATTATGATAAATAAAGTCGCAATTACGAGATATAAAGTCAGAATTGCGAGATACGAAGTCGCAATTCTGAGAAAAAAAGAAAGTGCTACGTTTTATCTCACAATCCTGACTTTTTTTCTCACAATTGCGAGTTTATATCATGCAATTCTGACTTTATAACATATAATTGCGAGTTTATATGTCAATTCTGACATCTTATCTCAGAATTGTGAGATATAAACTCGCAATTGCGACTTATCACGTCAATTCTAAGAGGAAAAAAGACTAACTTTTCCCCTCAGAATAGTTTATATCTCACAATTCTGTCTTTATATCTCGCAATTCTGACTTTATATCTCGCAATTGTGACTTTATATCACGCAATTCTGACTTTATATCTCGTAATTGTGACTTTATATCACGCAATTCTGACTTTATATCTCACAATTCTGACTTTATATCTCGCAATTCTGACTTTATATCACGCAATTGTGACTTTATATCACGCAATTTTGACTTTATATCTCGCAATTCTGACTTTATATCTCACAATTCTGACTTTATATCTCGCAATTCTGACTTTATATCTCGCAATTGTGACTTTATATCACGCAATTGTGACTTTATATCTCGCAATTGTGACTTTATATCTCGCAATTGTGACTTTATATCACGCAATTGTGACTTTATATCGCGCAATTTTGACTTTATATCACAATTCTGACTTTATATCTCGCAATTCTGACTTTATATCTCGCAATTGTGACTTTATATCACGCAATTCTGACTTTATATCTCACAATTCTGACTTTATATCACGCAATTGTGACTTTATATCACGCAATTTTGACTTTATATCTCGCAATTCTGACTTTATATCTCACAATTCTGACTTTATATATCTCGCAATTCTGACTTTATATCTCGCAATTCTGACTTTATATCTCGCAATTGTGACTTTATATCTCGCAATTGTGACTTTATATCACGCAATTGTGACTTTATATCACGCAATTGTGACTTTATATCGCGCAATTTTGACTTTATATCACACAATTCTGACTTTATATCACGCAATTCTGACTTTACATCTCGCAATTCTGAGAAATAAAGTCAGAATTGCGAGATGTAAACTCGCAATTGTGAGAAAAAAAAGTCAGAATTGTGAGATAAGTCGCAAATACCTTTTTAATTTTTCATTCTGTGGCGGAAACAAGCTACCATACATTGCACATGGTTCTGTATAGTGAAAATATGCATACAAACAATACTAATGTTTGGCCCTGTAGATGCTTTGCGTCCCTGTGTGTAGACGACACTGATGAAAGCTACGTTTGTTTGAATGGCCGCTCTCTGAACCCAGACCTGGAGTCACAAAGTTGCATTTATTTGTCTACACCAGAAGACAGGTATTGTCATCTGTCCATAAACACACTGTCTGAAGAGGCCAGTGTTGACAGAGAATATCTTAAGAGCGATTCAGCGTCTGTTTTGTGTGTGTAAATGGTTCTCAAGGCCTGTCAACGGCCTTTTTGCGAATGGTTCAAACACGTTTGAATGGGATATGCGGTTCACAGAAGGGTCACATACTACAACATCGAAGTTTAAAACATCCTTCAGCAAACCCACTGGTTTAGCGAGTCTAAAAGCCACACTTGTGATGCTTTTTGCCTAAACTTTACAATAATCAGTCAGTTGCGTTATGATATTTGGGGTCTAACACCTGTAGTTTAAATGTGCCATTATGATCGAGTTAAAATTCGGACATTCATACACCTCATTTATTTCGACTTATGAAAGTGCTGGAACTGAAATCTGAAATCCGATCCCGAGCCTTGCGACAGACTTTGTGTCTTTGTTTGGTGTACTGACAGCACCTTTCACTATGTCCCAGTCGCACCATGAAGACTTCTGTGTGTGTGACCTTTGACTCCTGACCCTGGTTGACACCTCCACACCCACCCAGGAAATGACCTCACACTGACCCGCCAACATAAAGCTCTGAATTACCCGAGTTAAAGACGGTGGTCCTCAGCATCGATCTGGCGGGGGGTTATTTAAGAGAGGCTATTACATGATAATGGGCATTTGAACTAAACGACGAGGGGCTTTAGGGCAGGAGATGAGAGCGCTGGTGGGCCATATTTGATAAATGAAGAGGGAGTCAACACCCATCTGCTCCTCCATCTCTGGTGCAGCTCGCGTGCTCTTTATATTCCCTGCACCGTCCCGCTCTCTTGTTTTTTTGCTGTGCCCATCACAAACTAGATTCCTTATTCTTATAATGAAGTTTAATGCTGTGCAATTTATTAAAGTCAAATACTTCTTCCTTTACCAGTTCCATATGCAGTGTTTTGCTGTTTGTTTGATCACCCCGACCAGACCAAGACCACAACAGTGAAGTTTGGGGCGGGACGGTCTGTTTGACTGACCAATGGAGTGGTCAGAAAATTGCTTGAAATCAATCTCTTTTTTTTTGGTAACACTTTAGAATACGGTTCCTTCGTTACTGAATAACTACACAAGAACTAATGAGTAACACAATATTAACAATCTAGTAACTATTATTAATAACAAGAAACTCTGATTAACGAACTAGTAAGTAATAGCGCACAGACGAAAGTGGTAGTTCACTATTAAGTAATCAATAACTACTATTTTTTAATACTTCCCAGAGAACTACTGAAAAAGTTTATTAATAATCTAGTAACTACTATTAACTAAAAGAAACTCTTATTAACGAATTAGTAAGTAATAGCGCACAGATGAAAGTGTTACTAGATACTTCTGTGGAAATTACTAATTATTGGGATTCGTATTATAAAGTGAAGATCGTTGGAACTAACTAGTAATTACTCAAGTGTTACTACATGATCTAGTCATGATTTGTGCAAACGTTTGAGCTTTTTGGTGAACTTTAGTATACTTTTAGAAAATGTCTTTAGTAACACTTGAGTAATTACTAGTTAGTTCCAATGATCTTCACTTTATAATTCTTACTAATTCGTTAATAAGAGTTTCTTTTAGTTAATAGTAGTTACTAGATTGTTAATAAACTTTTTCAGTAGTTCTCTGGGAAGTATTAAAAAAATAGTAGTTATTGATTAGTTAATAGTGAGATACCACTTCCATCTGTGCGCTATTACTTACTAGTTCGTTAATAAGAGTTTATTTTAGTTAATAGTAGTTACTAGATTGTTAATAAACTTTTTCAGTAGTTCTCTGGGAAGTATTAAAAAATAGTACTTATTGATTAGTTAATAGTGAACTACCACTTTCGTCTGTGCGCTATTACTTACTAGTTCGTTAATCAGAGTTTCTTGTTAGTTAATAATAGTTACTAGATTGTTAATATTGTGTTACTCATTAGTTCTTGTGTAGTTATTCATTAACGAAGGAACCGTATTCTAAAGTGTTACCTTTTTTTTGTATTTTTACTTGGTGATGCCAATGGTGAATAAATTACACACTTCATCTTAAGGCGGGCGTACACGGTGCCAATTCTGACGGTCGGAAGATCTTACGTCCACGTACACTTTACGAGCGAATTTATCCGAAAATCGTGCGGAAGCAGTGATTTACGACACGATTTTTTAAGTTACGCACCAAAAACCCTTATAAAAACTCTGCTCTCTCAGACTGGGGAATCTGTTCACCAAATTGGTGACAATGATTAACTCGAACCAGGACAATTCAACGGTTGTTGTGGTTGTCTTTATTTTGACATGTGTGCTTGAAACAATCAAGATGTGCATTTGTAAATCCAGCTATATTTGCTTCTTATTAATTAAATCCAGGCAATTGGTTGATGAAAAATTGATTAAAATTAAGATACAATTTATACGAAACAAAATTCACTTTTAAAAAGGCTTTCCACAAAACACTTGATGGAGTAGTTCACTTTTAAAAAAACTTTTGAAGATAATTGACTCACCCCCATGTCATCCAAGATGTCCACGTCTTTCTTTCCTCAGTCGAAAAGAAATTAAGGTTTTTGATGAAAACATTCCAGGATTTTTCTCCATATAATGGACTTCAATGGGAACCAAACGGTTCAAGGTCCAAAAGAAAGTTTCAGTGCAGCTTCAAAGGGCTTTAAATATGGGCTTTAACATATGTTATGAATATGAAGGAGGTTTTATCCATGTTTGTGACAACTGTCATTAAGTGTCATGCGCTCAGTTATGACATTTTTAATGCCAATATGACATTGTTTTTGTCAATGACACCTTGACATAAACCAATACATCATAACCTGTCATAAACATGACATAGCAGATTCATTATCAAACTTCAGAAAGCACCTAGCTTTATGGGTTAACATTACATTAATCAGTCAGGTGGTTGGTTTCGACATCGGCTGTCACGAAGCCATTATAACTTTTTAATGACAAATTCAATTCGTACCACAGTAGTTGAGGTCACGAAAAATATTCATGACACAGTTATAATGCCTCACGACAGCCAATGTCAAAGCCAACCACATGACAGTTTAACTTAATTTAATGTCAAGAGTTCATAACAAAGACATCTCAAACAATGCCATATTTGCATTCAAAATGTCATAATTGAGCGAAAGACACTTACTACATATTCAAGACATGTCATGGTTATGAAGGTGTCATGTCAGTCTTATGCACACCCCTTCAAGTAAAGTGTGACCGGTTTTTCTTCACCAAATAATTATCCCTAAAGAAACTAAACATCAAGCATTGTGATTTGCTAAGTAGATGCGCATCTTCACTGGCGAGACCGATGTGACGAGTGGAAGATGATTCAGGGCATGTAGTGGGCCGTACTTCAGCAAACTGAACTCTTCAGCTTGGGAGAAGAAGAATAATGAAAGTAAATATGTTTAAACTTGAGAAATATGAGCACACACATGACGATCTGTTCAGCCAATCCCACATCTGCGAGCCACACCAGCGTGTCGTAACCAGGCGCACTTTGTCATGGGACCCCAGATGGGATTTTATCGGTTTCAGCGAGCGCGATTTGACTTTAACCAAAGTGGACATGTGTGTGAAAACAATAATGTTAGGAGCTCTTAATTTCCCCTGGAAACGCCATCAATTATTCATGCTGATGCAGTCGGCGCTACGGCTGGCGTCTTCGCTCCATGAACCGCTGTTAATTACAACCTACAAGACTGTTACAGTTAATTTCAAGGCAAGCATATTGTCTCTTGGAGGCTGGAGAGCGGGTCATAAATTATCCTGAAGGTGAAGGAGAACTCGAGGGAAACAGTTATGAAAATTTCATTAATCTCGGCCGCACACCACAGCTGGTCCTGTCAGCGTTCGCATTGTGGAGGAGCAGCGCTGGGTGGAGGGTCAAACCTGAGGGCCGAGGGGGGCCTGTCACATCCTGCTACCGCTCTCTGTCACACACACACACACACACTGGCTATTATTGTAGCACTGGGCAGAGAGCCACTGAGGCAATCTTCAGCCTGTCCTACTCTATTAATTTACTTAAAGCGTGCTTTGTGGTCAAGACCTCTTCCTTTCATCAGCTTGTGTGTGAGTGTGTGTGTGTGTGGGGGGGGGTGGGAGATCAGTACCAGCTTTAGTACTCTCTTTGTGCCATATCATACTCTAACACAGCTTCTGCGTAAGATCACATGTCTGTTTGTGGGGCGTTCATGTGAAAGTGTGTGAACCAGCTATGAGAGAGAATTGTCTAATGGAAATCTTTAAAGAGATATCAGAAAAAACTCAAACAAAATATTGTTAGCTGGGTATCATATTACCTGTTGACATTTTGGAGAGAACTGTCGCCTTTGGCACTCAATATTGGGGACATGTAATATTCAGCAATATTACTGATTTGAGTATAATGATGGACGGGGACACTGTCCACTGTAGATTAATTGAACTATTTTCATAATTGATGAACTTTACACAGTTATTGAAGTGAACTGAATCAACGCTGTTTTACAGGAGAATTGAATTCTGTTTGCATCATTGAATCATAGTGACTTGACTTCAACAGAATTCTAAACACAATTCTTTCTTATATGTTTCCATTGAATCTGTTTTCATTCGTTTAGTCTGTTCTTTGATTATTTGTTTTGTTTGTGTATTATAATATGTTGGTCTTTGAGTTGGTTTTGCTCTATGATTGCCATAGTGATGGACTCGCCCTCATGTGTCGCACCCGTGTCGTGTTCATTATGTCGTTCAGTCTCTCGAAATCGCCCCCTATACCCTCATTCACTACATTACTCCGCTAATATACTCCACTTGAAGGAGTGAATGAAAACGAGTGAGTGAATTATTTTACATAATTTGTGCTTTCTGTTTAATAATTATTTGACACTTAGCAAACTGGCTTTTCTTGAACTCTGTCATTGAATCTATGTATACAACTTAACCCTCCTGTTACCCTCAAATCTGATAACACTTTTTACCCTCTGGGGTCAATTTGACCCCAGTAATTTAAACCTCCACAATATGTTTATTTTTTTTTACAAAGGTTTGTCTCAGTTAATTTATGTCTTTGTTGACTACTTAAGTAACGTTTTAAGTTGACATCCACCCCCCTCCCCACCCCACCTAACCCCACCTAACCCCTTATAAATCCAGAATACCCATTGCACGACTATGGACAAATTTACAAATCAACATAAAATCTTACTGATTTGACCTAAAATTGGAAAAGTATAAATACATCTGGTGTTTTATTTGTTTTATTATATTTCTAAGTATAGATTTATGTAATCTATTGACATTTGGAAAGAAAAACTATTTTATCAAGGATAGTAACACGAGTTCCCTTTCGTAGTCACTTCGAGTTACGTCAGAAGTGACGGAGATTGGGGGATTTCGCATAGAAAGCCAATCCTCTTCAAGTATTTAAACACGAGTCAATGGCATGCAATGCCTTGGGGCTGCGGAAATTTGCATAGCGTACTCCGCCCTACTCCGTGAGTATAAAAGGACTCCTAAAAGGACTCACTCCTAAAAGCTGATTCAAGACTCTTCGAGAACGAGCGTCCTCTTCAGTGTTGGTGTGACGGCGGTACCCAGCGAGATTCTGCATCGCCTGCGATCTGTGCACTGGTCTGCCAGACTTTGCACTTCTCCCTGGTAGCCTCAGCGCTGAAAGAGTGAATTTCTCCTTTCTCATAAAAAGTGAAAGAGCTGCACGTGGCACGTCTTTTTAAAGATGGTTCGCCCGTGTCCTTCTGGATGTGGTAGATTTCTGTCATCATCTGATGGTCACAAACGCTGCTTTGTATGCCTGGGCATTCAGCATGCAGCAGCAGCGTTCGTGGATGACTCATGTTCCTTCTGTAGGAGCATGACCATCTCCACACTGAGGTCGAGGCTCAATGATCTCACTAGAGTGAGAGCCCCGGTCCCCCCTACTCGATCGGCTTCCTTCACGAAAGGGGGCCCGTCGACCCGGGGACCCGGCGATCTAACGGTGACGGTGTGGGATAAAGCCCCGACGATTCCTCGGGCCACACCTCCCGCCTCAGTGCGTGAGCCAGCGAGCTGGCTGGGATGCCCCGGTGGAGCGCTCTGTTGCGATGCAGCTGTGTCCACAGAGCGCCTCCACCCGTGGTCCTCCTAAGCACCCATCCAAAGCCTGTGGGTTCTCGTCTGCTATGGCCAGGGCCGTATTAAGAGCTCACTGGGCCCCGGGGCTATGAGTTACTGCAGGGCCCTCCCCCCCCCCCACCCCCACCCCCACCACTTTAGGTCACCAACTACATGAGCTAAATGTTATATTATTATAGCCTACGAGTCATTTTATCCATGATATACTTCACAGTTAAGTTATGTTACTTTTAACATGATTTTTTTATCATATCAAAATGTATTGACTAAAATTTCATAATTATTGTGACCAATTTCAATATCACCAAAAAATAATAGTAGCTTAAGAAAATAATCTCAAGCTTACTGATGACAAGAGTCACAAATTAAAATAGAACAAAGGCACAATAAATCGACCTATGAAAAACTTAAAGCACTGAATAATATTATATAAAGTAATCAAATATACAATACATGGTTTTCACTATAAATTCAACATTCATTCTTGTTAATTTTGCAAAAGTAATTCAGTCAAATGCAGTAAATTACTTTCTTTCTGATGTTTGATTAACATTATTGACACACATGGCGACAGCAGCTTTATTAGCGGCGTCTGTCACTTTGAGACCTCAGAGTCGGATTCAAGTGCGCTGTGCAAAACCGTCTCAAGTTCACCACAGTCTATGGTTCACCTTGGTCTTAAAACCAGCATTTACAAAATAAATTCTCCCGCTGCTCACTGTGCCTGAGCAGTTTGAAATATTTTGTATCCAAACCACAACGTTTAAAAACGCGTTTAAATGATAAACTTACATCATGATGGCGCAGCAAAATTTAAATATTTCTACCGGATATATTATCGCCAGTCCTTTAGGCGAATATAGAGTTTAATCAAACACAAAAAGCAAAATTATACATCCATCAAGTTAATATTCAAACTTACCGAAAGTTTGTGGGGTCGATGATGACGCTGTGTTTTAAGAATAGACTAGAATGAAGAGAAGAGTAAAGGCGATTTATTGGTTGATATATAACCTATTCTAATAAGGCGCAGGCAGCAATCATCTATAGGCCTACGTGCAGCAGCAGGTCGGTCGTTCACAAGTTAAATATAGAATAAATATATTTGTCATATCAAATTAAAACCTGACGTTTCAATTTACCATGCCCTGCTCAGAGCCGTTGGCCCTGCATGCCTAGGGGGTTTGATTGACAGGTGGCCTGGCCAATCATAACGCCGAATACGCAACTTTGTCCGACAACAAAGCTGTCAGTCGGTGGACATGAACTTGAAAACGGTAATGTTTAAATTACTTAAATGACAATATTTGAAAGTTGAGACTTTGTTTCATATCAACAGTAAGCTGCTCTGAACTCTCTCTCGTAATCACTCGGTGTAACGTTAGTCTTTGCCCCGCGAAGTATTTTTCACTGCGTGAGTGCATGAGAACATGATGTGCGTGACTCGCGAGAGCCGCCTGGCTCGTGGCCCGTCCGTCACATAGTACCTAAAAAAGGCGGGTCTTTGCGAACGTCTCTATTAATGATAATGATTCCATGATAAGGCAAAGTGCAACTAAATAACAGGGATAATTTGTGGGGGACGTTGCGTGGTAAGGCTTTGGTAATCAGATGGCTTGCAGTATCTGCTCCACAGCCAATCACGGGCCCCCTCCTTGCTTGGGCCCCGGGGCTTAAGCCCCGCCTAGCCCTATGGTTAATGCGGCCGTGGCTATGGCGGCGCGATCCTATAGAGCGGCGGGACAGGCGGCCTCCGCTTTGCATGCGGTGAGCACTTTGCAGGTCTTCCAAGCGAAGATGCTCAGAGACATGCACGAGGGCGGGACTGACTCGACGGCATTTAAAGATTTGCGGTCCGCCACTGACCTTGCTCTCCGGGCAACGAAAGTGGCCGCTCGCGCCGTCGGTCAGGTGATGGCCACTTGTGTGGTTCAGGAGCGCCATCTCTGGCTCAACCTGGCAGATACGCGGAGCGCTGAGCGGACTCGTCTGCTCGACGCTCCGCTCTCCCAGGTTGGCCTTTTCGGCGGTGCGGTCGAGGACTTCGCCCAGCAGTTCTCCACCGCCCAGAAGCAGACGGAGGCCATTAAACACATCCTGCCCCAGCGACCAGCTGCTGCCTCCACCCAGTCATCGGCGCAGGTGCCTCCCTCTGCTCGCCGCCGAGGACGCCCCCCTGCGGCTCCCCTCCCTCCCGCCCGGCCCCAGCAGCAGCCTTCACCCGGGCCCCGGCGTCGAGGAGGCCGCAGGCCGGCGTCACAGCCCCCTCAGGCCGCTCGCCCCGCTAAACGCCAGGCCAAGCGAAGATCCTGACACGGCCCGCTCAGTGACGATCTCGAGTCTTTCACAGGAGGCGGTAGCAGGCCCCCTCCTTCCCCCGGTGGAGGGCCGGGGGAGAATCTTTTGTTCTCAGCTCCCCGCTGCTCACCCACGGGTGGGCAGCACCCTGAACTGGTTAAAGAAAGACTTGACATCCTCACTGAGCTCACAGACTGGAGTGGGTGCGCTCGATGCCCCCGTGCGTCAGCCCACACACTCCTCTCTGTCTCTGAGGGCTCGGAAGGGTGCGTGTGTCGCTCCCGGGCTACGCCAATCCCTTCCCCCTCTATCGCCAGACCCCCGGCAGAACAGACCCCCGTGGAAGGCTCCGCTTTCCCTGGTCCCTTCTGTCGGGGAGCGGCCTTCGACGCATCCGAGCGGGGTAACTCCTGCACGCGTGCCAGTCGACCCGCACCGCTGCCCCTCCGGGGGGACGTCTGTGGTTCGCATGACCCCGTTGGCTCATTTCCTGGAAGCCTGGCTAGCGCTTCCCGGGGTATCCCGCTGGGTCATCAGAACGATCAGACTCGGCTACGCGATTCAGTTCGCACGGTCTCCTCCCCGCTTCACGGGAGTTCGCTCCACGATGGTCGGTGGCAATGCCCCAGTCTTGAGAGCGGAGATTGCGACCCTGCTGGCGAAGGGTGCAATCGAGACGGTCCCTCCAGCCGAGGTGAGGTCCGGGTTTTACAGCCCCTACTTCATTGTCCCCAAAAAGACCGGTGGGTTACGACCGATCCTGGACCTGCGCATTTTGAACCGTTCTCTCCATCGACTACCGTTCAAAATGCTCACGGCCAAACGCATTTTCGAATGTGTTCGGTATCAGGATTGGTTTGCAGCGATCGACCTGAAGGACGCGTACTTCCATGTCTCCATTCTCCCTCGACACAGACCGTTTCTTCGGTTTGCCTTCGAGGGCCAGGCATACCAGTACGCCGTTCTCCCATTCGGGTTAGCTCTGTCCCCTCGCGTCTTCACGAAGATCGTCGAGGAAGCCCTTGTTCCCCTTCGCGAACACGGGGTTCGCATCCTGAATTATCTCGACGACTGGCTGATACTAGCACACTCTCGAGCTCAGGTTTGCGAACACAGAGACCTGGTGCTCCGGCACCTAGCCCGTCTGGGCCTTCGGGTCAACCGGGAAAAGAGCAAACTTTGCCCCGTGCAGAGGATCTCTTTTCTCGGCATGGAGATAGACTCGGTCGCCATGTCCGCGCAGCTCACGAACGAGCGCGCGCACTCACTGCTGGCTTGCCTTCGACTGTTCGAGGGCAAGAGTGCGGTTCCACTGAAACTATTTCAGAGGCTCCTGGGGCATATGGCATCCGCGGCCGCAGCAACGCCGCTCGGTTTGCTTCATATGAGACCGCTTCAGCTGTGGCTTCGCGATCGAGTCCCGAGGTGGGCATGGCATCGCGGTTCGCTCCGAGTTCCAGTGACTCCAGCGTGCCGCCGAACCTTCTTCCCGTGGTCGAACCTCAGCTTTTTACGGACCGGCGTCCCTATTCAGCGAGTTTCCAGGCATCTCGTTGTCTCCACGGATGCATCTACCACGGGTTGGGGTGCCATGTGCAATGGGCATGCAGCCGCCGGTTCCTGGACAGGAGCCCAGCCCCTCATGCACATCAATTGCCTCGAGCTGTTGGCAGTACGGCTCGCCCTGCACCGCTTCCGAGCGTTGCTCATGGGCCAGCATGTGCTTGTCCGCTCAGACAACACTACGGCAGTAGCGTACATCAACCACCAGGGGGGTCTACGCTCGCGCCGGTTGTCGCAGCTCGCCCGCCACCTCTTGATATGGAGTCAGAAGCACCTGAGGTCCCTTCGTGCAGTTTACATTCCTGGAGACCGGAACTGGGCAGCCGACGAGCTGTCCCGGGCCCGTCCCATCTCCGGCGAATGGCGACTCCATCCCCAGTCGGTCCAGCTGATTTGGGACCAGTTCGGGGAGGCACAGGTAGACCTGTTCGCCTCTCGGGACTCGTCCCACTGCGCCCAGTTTTATTCTCTGACCCGCGGCACTCTCGGCTCGGATGCGCTGGCGCACAGCTGGCCACGGGGCCCACGCAAGTATGCGTTTCCCCCAGTGAGCCTCCTTGCACGGGTGTTGTGCAAGATCAAGGAGGACGAGGAGCAGGTCTTGCTGGTAGCCCCCTATTGGCCCACCAAGACGTGGTTCTCCGAACTCATGCTCCTCGCGACAGCACCTCCTTGGCCTATTCCTCTGAGACCGGACCTACTCTCTCAGAGACGGGGCACTCTGTGGCACCCTCGTCCCGATCTTTGGAGGCTGCACGTGTGGCTCCTGGACGGGACGAGGCAGGTTTGAGTTTGCTGCCACCTGCAGTGGCGGCAACCATCACTTCCGCAAGAGCATCGTCCACAAGACACCTTTATGCGTTGAAGTGGAACCTCTTCGTCAATTGGTGTTCTTCTCGCGGAGAAGACCCCCGGAGATGTTCGATCAGTGTCGTGCTTTCCTTCCTGCAAGAAGGGTTGGAGCGCAGGCTGTCGCCCTCCACCCTTAAGGTTTACGTCGCGGCCATTGCCGCTTCTCATGAAGCAGTGGAAGTTAAGTCCTTAGGGAAGCACGACCTGGTCATCAGGTTCCTGAGGGGAGCGAGGAGGCTGCATCCGCCTCGTCCTCCCCTCGTACCCTCTTGGGACCTCTCGGTAGTTTTAAGTGCTCTGCAGAGGTATCCCTTTGAGCCTTTGCAATCGGTAGAGTTAAAGTTTCTGTCCATGAAGACAGCACTCCTGGTTGCATTGGCCTCCATCAAGAGGGTGGGGGACCTGCACGCATTCTCCGTTGACGAAGCGTGCCTGGAGTTCGGGCCGGCTTACTCTCACGTGATCCTGAGACCCCGGCCTGGATATGTGCCCAAGGTTCCCACCACTCCCTTCCGGGACCAGGTGGTGAACCTGCAAGCGCTGCCCCCGGAGGAGGCAGACCCAGCCTTGGCACTGCTCTGTCCGGTACGTGCTCTCCGCACCTATGTCGACAGAACGCAGTGTTTTAGGACCTCAGACCAGCTCTTTGTCTGTCATGGAGGGAGCCAGAAGGGAAGCTCTCTCAAAAGCTCTCTCAAAGCAACGGCTGTCCCACTGGATAGTGGATGCCATTGCTTTGTCTTACCAGCAGCAAGGCCTTCCGTGCCCCCTTGGTGTGACGGCCCATTCCACTCGGAGTGTAGCCTCCTCTTGGGCTTTAGCGCACGGCGCCTCGCTAACAGACATCTGCAGAGCTGCAGGCTGGGCGACACCCAACACCTTCGCCAGATTCTATAATCTGCGAATTGAGCCGGTATCCTCTCACGTTCTCGTTTCGGCCAGTTCTGGATCCGCTCAGGTGTCTTCGCTTGCTCGCCACTCCACTCCCCGGACTGGATAAGTGCGATATTCCTCAGTTCTTCCATTGAAGTCTTGAGTCCTCCAGCACCGACGATGCGGGCACCACTGCTGTTGCGCTGGATGCTGGCTAGGTGCCTCCATGCGCACGGTCCCCCATGGTAACCGTCTCATGTGTATTATCCACTGTAAGCCTCTCTGAGCATGTGTCTTCCCTTGGCAAGCCATCTGCCACCCCTGGAGTTGAAATTAGTAGCCACCTGCGGTTGGTGCTCCAGTGATTCCATATGTGTTCCTATGTGGCCATATGTGTATTCGTAAGTCCTCCCTTCGGTAGGCAGCTGGTAGCATGTCCCTTCCGGGATATGTTTCCCAGTGTACCTTGGTAATCCTGTGTCAAAGTCGGATCCCCCCCCAAAAAAAAAAAAAAGAGGTAAGGCTCGGGGGTCCAGACTTTCGCAGGGCACTGGAAGACAGCTTGAAGTTGGCGTGATGGCACAGACCCCCAATCTCCGTCACTTCTGACGTAACTCGAAGTGACTACGAAAGGGAACGTCTCGGTTACGTATGTAACCCTCGTTCCCTGAGTAGGGAACGGAGACGTTACGTCTCCCTGCCACTTCTGCTGTATCGCTGGGTAGATGCCGAGTTCAGTCTTGGCTCCTCAGCGAAGACATACTGCGGTTGCGTTCACTTCCTCCTTTTATACTCACGGAGTAGGGCGGAGTACGCTATGCAAATTTCCGCAGCCCCAAGGCATTGCATGCCATTGGCTCGTGTTTAAATACTCGAAGAGGATTGGCTTTCTATGCGAAATCCCCCAATCTCCGTCACTTCTGACATAACGTCTCCGTTCCCTACTCAGGGAACGAGGGTTACATACGTAACCGAGACGTTATGTTTGGGGTTTTCTCCTCCCCATTGGCACGGGAAACATCAAATTTTTCACAAAAATTATGTTTTCCCCTCCCAAATACACAGGAAAGAATTATTAGTTATCTTGAGAATTAACATAATAAATTCAAATTATAACATGTTATAATGACCTCAATATAACAACCAAAACAAATGTGTGTGAAATTTTAATATTTCTTCTGTTTTATTATACATCTAAAAGAGCCTGGGGTCAAATTGCCCCCAAGGAACACCGATGTTACAAAATTTGTACAGGACTTTGAAAAAATATTAGCAGGTTAATTTTATGTTTACAGAGTCGTCCCCATTAAATTAGGAAAAGTCATTAAATTTGAAGCAAAAAAAAAAAATGTTTTTACAGACGTTAAACATTGAATGGGGTCAAATTGACCCCAAGGATAGGGTTAATTAAACAATTTAATAATCAAGTAAAAAGGAATTTAAACCTGTTTAATATTACGCTGTAGCCACACAGTGCATTGTGGGATTGAATGAGTGCACTCCATAACGTCCACTATGGTTTCGGACAGCACTACAAATGGATGTTATCTGACATAGCGTCCTATTTAAAGGTATAAGGGGGTGATTCTGAACACAGCATTGATGTTTTGTTTTCTTATTCATCTTTTCTATAGGTATTTTTTGTTTCTTTTGTTTGTTCTTATAGGTTTTTGTTTTTTCTTTTGTTTGTTCAAATGCACTTAAGTTCTTTCCGTCAGTATTTTGCTAATTCTTCCATTAGTTATTACAGTATGTTTGATTATTTATCTTTTTTTCTTCATCTTCGAAACACAAATGAAGACATTTTCGATGAAATCCGAGGTTTCTGACCCCACATAGGCAGCAAAGTCATTGCAACTTCCAAGGTCCAGAAAGATAGTAAAGATGCTGTTTAACTTTTGCTGATAATTTACTCACCCCCATGTCATCCAAGATGTCCATGTCTTTCTTTCTTCAGTTGAAAAGGAATTAATGTTTTTGATGAAAACATTCCAGGATTTTCTCCATATAATGGACTTCAATGGGAACCAAACGGTTCAAGGTCCAAAAGACAGTTTCAATGCAAACTGTTCAAAGGGCTTTAAACGACACCAGGCGATAAATAAGGGTCTTATCAAGCGAAACGATCGCTCGTTTAAAAAATAAATAACAAAGTTTAAGTTTTATAAGCTCAAATGCTCGCCTTGCTCTGTTCTGTGATGCGCGTTCGTGACTCTCCTGTTCGAAATCAAAATGAACGAATCTTTTCCTGAGTAAATTCGTTCATTTCGTTCGTTGAATGAACCAAATGACATAAAAAAAGATTCATTCATTTTGATGAACGAGTTCGAACAGGAGAGTCATGAACGTGCATCA
Organism: Pimephales promelas; assembly: GCF_988280905.1. Taxonomy (NCBI): domain Eukaryota; kingdom Metazoa; phylum Chordata; class Actinopteri; order Cypriniformes; family Leuciscidae; genus Pimephales; species Pimephales promelas. Next base: position 4,402,552 of record NC_142793.1, read on the forward strand.
CAGAACAGAGCAAGGCGAGCATTTGAGCTTATAAAACTTAAACTTTGTTATTTATTTTTTAAATGAGCGATCGTCTCGCTTGATAAGACCCTTATTCATCGTCTGGAATCGTTTAAAGCCCTTTGAACAGTTTGCAGTTTGCACTGAAACTGTCTTTCGGACCTTGAACCGTTTGGTCCCCATTGAAGTCCATTATATGGAGAAAAATCCTGGAATGTTTTCATTAAAAACCTTAATTTCTTTTCGACTGAAGAAAGAAAGACGTGGACATCTTGGATGACATGGGGGTGAGTAAACTATCAGCAAAAGTTTTTTTTTCAAAAGTGAACTAGCTACTCCTTTAATGTTAGGAAGCGACAAGAATAACTTTTAGGTGTGCAATAAAACCCCCCAAAAAACGACTTTATTTGTTTTACATGCTTTCGTTTTCAGGTTTCTTATTGTTTCTTTCTTTTCTTTATCTTTTGTTTAATTTTTTTTTCATTTAATTTGTTCTTTCATTATTCTTTTCTTTATCTAAACATTCTTTCTTTTGTTTGTTCTTTTTTCTCTCTTTGTTTTTTTTTATCTCCCTCCGTCTCTCTCTCTCTCTCAACAGCTGTGCCGCTCGTCCGCTCGTCATACATCAGCGCGGCGCTCGTCCTCTCGCCGCGGCCACAGACGGACACTGAGGTGTGCGCGCGGCTCGTCCCGTCAGGTGTGAACACCGTCTTCCATCCCTCAATCTGTCAATTAGTGCGGCTGCAGATCAGAGGAGAGGGAGTGTGAGGCTTTGATAGCGGGCAGAACGGCCTGTCACACAAGAGAACGGGCTGGAACAGAGCTGACACGGCTATTTTTTACTCCGTCTTCCTCTTTAAAAAAAAAAAAAAAATTGTATTGAATGTTTTAAGATAAGAGTGCGGGTTATGAATATCTGTGAGCTTTTAAGCTGAAACCAACCATTGAAGATGGTCCTCGTGAAATCCACTGGCCTAATTACGTAAAATCTCTTGTTTGTCCCAACAGGGTAAATTCTCTCTCGGTAAACATTGTCTATAATATACCCATGTGTGAAGTCTGATTTGGCGAATGACCTTCTGTGTCTGGGTCTTAGCGAAAGCCATCTCCTCCATAAGACTGGCACGTTTTGGCACCTTGGACAGACGCATAAACAGATGCAGTCTCTGTTAGTAATGACAGGTGATTATATGTGGCAGCAGTGCCAAGGCAATTAAACGGCGGGCTGACGGCACCATTTGGCGTGCTGTTATCCCAGCGTTAAGGCTAATTGTGGCAGCACTTTCACTCCTGCCAGGACACTGCTTCGAACATCGTTAATTTTACACCAATACATGTCGTCTGGAGATGAATGCTGGCTCTCGGAGGGCTCTTCAATTCAGAGAGGGATCAGACACGCTGAAGTAATTACCCAGTGTTTCATGATTCTAATCAGTCAAACTGTTCTCTGTGGCGATGTTCCTGTTTGCATTTTGCTTCTCTCTGAGGCTCAAATTTGCAATGCGTTTTGAAAATATTAGAAAACAATTGCGTTTTGAGGCAATAATCGTACATGAAAGTCAGGGGTAAGTTCAAATTTATTCCAAACAGTGTCTCATTAATGTCTAATCTTCTTGACATTGCTAAACGCCCAAAAGCCCCATCCGTATAGAGAAAATATCTCACCAAGTGAGCCGAAACTTTCATTTTGAAACGTATCTTAAAGGGGTAGTTCACTTTGAAATGAATTTTCGATGTGTTTTAGCTTACCTCAAGTGCATCCAAGATGTAGGTGTCTTTGTTTCCGCAGTGTTTTCAATTTTGATATTTTTAGGTCAAACCGTTCTTGTCTGTCAGTCATATAATGCAGGTCTATGGTCACCACCTTAAAGAGCATGCACAGAGAAGTCCAAATTAAACATGATTTAATGACTCGTAAATGTAAGTACACATTGAGGGCTAAGACACGAAACGAGCGGTTTGTGTGAGAAAACGAACAGTATTTATATCGTTTTTACCTCTTGTAACAACAGCCACAAAGCGCCCCTGCGCGCCCTCAGATCACTTTGACGTGACTGTGATTACAAGAGGTGAAAGATAAATAAATACTGTTCGTTTTCTCACACAAACCGCTCGTTTCGTGTCTTGGGCCATCAATGTGTACTTACATTTACGAGTCATTAAATCATGTTTAATTTGGACTTCTCTGTGCATGCTCTTTGACGTGGACCCCATAGACCTCCATTATATGACTGACAGACAAGAACGGTTTGACCTAAAAAAAAATATCAAAATTGAAAATACTGTGGAAACAAAGACACCTACATCTTGGATGCCCTTGAGGTAAGCTAAAACATATCAAAAATTCATTTCAAAGTGAACTCTCCGTTTAACTGATTTCCATGATGAATACACCTGTGTGAGTAAAGCGTCATAAGTGTTCAAATAGGGTACGTCCCAAACTGAATAATCAGCTGTTGAAATGTAATCACGCTGGCCTAAATATACATGACAGATTTATTTAAACAGGACTTAAGTTGGCGTTGTAGTGCAGTTGTTCTAGTCCTCCCCAGATTACAGTAAAACACCTCCGCTGGTGTAATGAGCTCTTGATCCCGCCAGCAGCAAATGTATAAATGTGTCTCGCTCGGGCCGCTGACCTGCCGAACACATGGTAGCATCCGCTGTCACAGAATGCGGCTCGCTGTTATTCTTTAATTACGGAGGTCTTAGCTGTGAACAGCCTCCGCTAACCACTTTTAATCAACCCGGATTTGACACAGAATGCGGGTCCGGAGTGGAATTTCACAGCCGTGTTCTCACAAACGCTCGCAGGAAGGCTTTATCCAGAGCTTTACACTACATGTGTCTGCAGAATTCAATTTGGATCCCAAACAATAATGGGATTAGGAAGCGATGTGACCCTTCTGAGTGGAGACTTTCGGCCCCGCGGACTTCCATTTCACTCGCAGATGTTTAATTTGTCGACTAACGGTGTATTTAAACCTGTTACCAATTAATCATGTCATCCATTTACTGAGTTTACGAAGGTAAATTCTTAAAGGGATACTCCACTTTTTTTGGAAATAGGCTCATTTTACCACTCCCCCAGAGTTAAACAGTTGAGTTTTACCGTTTTCAAATCCATTCAGCCGATTTTCTGATATTTAGAAGAATATCAGTAACCAGACCGTTTCTGGTCTCATTGACTTCCATAGTAGGAAAAAAATATACTATGGAAGTCAATGAGAACAGAAACGGTCTGGTTACTGATATTCTTGTAAATATTGAAAAAAAAAACGGCTGAATGCATTCGAAAACGGCAAGACCCAACTGTTTAACTCTGGGGGAGTGGTAAAATGAGCCTATTTCCAAAAAAAGTGGAGTATCCCTTTAAAGTAGGCACTAATTGTAATGCGTTTGTTACCATTGAGTGAAAAACAAAACAACAGCCATGAATTAAACAAAATGGCTGACTCCTTAGTTTTGCTAATTGCCTCATAGCATTATGAATTTCTTTTATGAATTGTGTTTAGTGAAGTGAATCGCGGGTTGTGTTGTTATTGGCAGAGGAGAGGGGCGTCAGATGGACTGTAATTAGGAGTCAGTGAACAGACTGTCCTCTCGCTGGGCTCGGTGCGTTTGATGCTGTCGGGACACTGGGCTGTCAGTTTGGCCAAATCCAACACATTTTAAATATTGGGTCAAAGACACTTCCTGTGAGCTTCCTTAATCTGCCCGCACAGGCATGCCAAAGTCATTAACACACACTTTAACAGTTCCAAATGAGCATATGATTTTAGGGAAATATGGCATTGGTTTGCAGAGCATTAATATCTGATGCTTGGAGGCACAGTTTGGCGGTAATTGTAACATGCTAAATTTCCTCAAACACAAGTGATAACACTAAGGGACTAAAAATGGGTAATTTTCTATGAGGTTTGGTCATTCGTTTACTCAAGTACGGCATTTTGGGGGGTTTTGAAAACCAGAAAAACAGGTCAGTTCATATAAATGTAAAATCATTTTCTATATGTATTTATTCATTTTGTGTTTTGGTGTTTTGCCTGAATTTTGAATTAAGCTTATTGTTGCTGCGTTCAAGTCCTCCTGGGAAGTTCGTACGTACGAGGTGGGAAGTCGTGTTTTTTTCAGTCGTGAGGTGCGTCCAAGTCAGTTTCGTCGGAGCGAAATGGCGGTGTACCTTCTTTTAATGAATTTCACGAAAATACAGCAAGGTTTGTTAACTATGCTAATAAAAAAGTGAAGAACAAAGAATGCACATCAGGATGTTTTTTATTAGCTTATGAAGCCAATGTAAACTCTATCATTAGGTATAATTTTTATATTATAATGATATCGTATTTTGTGCAGAGAGCTTGCTTTATAAATGAAAAAGCCTTACAATGTCAATGAGTAAACATTGAAATTCAATTAAAATTTACCGTCAACAGACGTTGAATGAACGTTTCTCACTGACACGCCCTCAACTCGTACAGATCGGGGCTTAAAGAAAATCACAAGCTCCCCACTGCTATTTACGACATTGTGGTCGCGTTCAAGTGCGTTCAACTCGTAATTATGATCTATACGTGATGACTTGAACGCAGCATGCGTTTACGGAAATTTCGATAAAATTACTGAATGATGTCGGTATTTTTTACAGTGTACCACAATTGTTTAAATAATTACAAAAACGTGAAAATGGTGACATGCACATGTATACTACATGTTCAGTTTATTGGCACGTTTTTCTTTATAAAGTGACATCGCCACCTACTGGCCTGGAATGACTAATACAGCGTTTTTAGTCGTTTTTACGGATAGCAACATGACATCATGACTTTTGCGTAAACATACACGCCACTTAATACGCAACAATACGCATTTTCAGCTATCCGTGTGTATGCATGTATGTCTACGCCGTTAAATGTCCGAGTGATTCTTACGCGTTAAATGTCCGATTGAAACGAAGCAAAATGTAGATCTACATCTGGCGAGCGATATTTTTTTTTTCTTAGGATGGTAGGGGAAGACTCATAAATGATATTAACCCCAGTGATGGGTAGGTTTAGGGACGGGGTTGAGGTAGGTCATATATATATACAGTAACGTAACGTTAAGTCAACGGCGTTCATAACACGCTGAAAAGCGATTATGCGTATTGGCGTGTCATACATATGCCATTTCATGAGATCAGTCTGCGTATTGGATCGGTTTGACAAGTTGTCGTCTGAATGCGAAAAAAAGCAAAGCATAAACTTTTCTGTTTTTAAAACTTCGTTGTCATGTAAAGTACTCTTATTCACATATGAGGCAGAAGTTGCGATCGTCTTTTCTTCGCTATTGTTCCGCATCCAAGCGAAACAGCTTCTCAAAGTTGCAGAATTAGAACAGATATGTTTTTTTAAATAAAATAAATGATAAAATAAATATTATTGATATTATAAAAACTAATGTGTGATCTCATTTGAGACACAGTGGGTTAATGTGAGGGTACAGTTACTTTATATAGCCTACACATATGCTTATACAAAAACATATACACTCAGCTAAAGGATTATTAGGAACACCTGTTCAATTTCTCATTAATGCAATTATCTAATCAACCAATCACATGGCAGTTGCTTCAATGTATTTAGGGGTGTGGTCCTGCTCAAGACAATCTCCTGAACTCCAAACTGAATGTCAGATTGGGAAAGAAAGGTGATTTAAGCGATTTTGAGTGTGGCGTGGTTGTTGGTGCCAGACGGGCCGGTCTGAGTATTTCACAATCTGCTCAGTTACTGGGATTTTCACACACAACCATTTCTAGGGTTTACAAAGAATGGTGTGAAAAGGGGAAAACATCCAGTATGCGGCAGTCCTGTGGGCGAAAATGCCTTGTTGATGCTAGAGGTCAGAGGAGAATGAGCCGACTGATTTAAGCTGATAGAAGAGCAACTTTGACTGAAATAACCACTCGTTACAACCGAGGTATGCAGCAAAGCATTTGTGAAGAAGACACAACACGCACAACCTTGAGGCGGATGGGCTACAACAGCAGAAGACCCCACCGGGTACCACTCATCTCCACTACAAATAGGAAAAAGACCAACCCTAACCCAAAATTGGACAGTTGAAGACTGGAAAAATGTTGCCTGGTCTGATGAGTCTCGATTTCTGTTGAGATATTCAGATGGTCGAGTCAGAATTTGGCGTAAACAGAATGAGAACATGGATCCATCATGCCTTGTTACCACTGTGCAGGCTGGTGGTGGTGGTGTAATGGTGTGGGGGATGTTTTCTTGGCACACTTTAGGCCCCTTAGTGCCAATTGGGCATCGTTTAAATGCCACGGCCTACCTGAGCATTGTTTCTGACCATGTCCATCCCTTTATGGCCACCATGAACCCATCCTCTGATGGCTACTTCCAGCAGGATAATGCACCATGTCACAAAGCTGCAATCATTTCAAATTGGTTTCTTGAACATGTCATTGGGTTCTCCACAGTCACCAGATCTCAACCCAATAGAGCATCTTTGGGATGTGGTGGAACGGGAGCTTCGTGCCCTGGATGTGCATCCCACAAATCTCCATCAACTGCAAGATGCTATCCTATCAATATGGGCCAACATTTCTAAAGAATGCTTTCAGCACCTTGTTGAATCAACGCCACGTAGAATTAAGGCAGTTCTGAAGGCGAAAGGGGGTCAAACACAGTATTAGTATGGTGGTCCTAATAATCCTTTAGGTGAGTGTGTGTTCCCTATGTGTTCTATGCTACCTGAGTTCTCTATTGTTTTTCCCCCATTGGGTTGTTTTGTTTGTAGTTGTGTATTACTTTGAGTTAGTACCCGGTTTGCCAACACTATCTCACGACCAATTCGTACGAATTCGACGCATGATTAAAAAGTGACTTATTCGTACTAATTCGTACGACCTCACTCGTACTAATTCGTACGATTTGTCTAAACCCACGTGATGGTTAAGTTTAGGGGCGGGGTAAGGGGTAGGTCATTCATACGAATTCATACGAATTGGCCAATTCGTAAAATATGTACTATTTAGCAAAATCGTATTAATTCGTACGAGTGAGGTCGTATGAATTGTTACGAATTAGCCACTTTTTAATCATTCGTCGAATTAGAACGACTTGGTCGTGAGATCGGGTTGGGTTTGCCCATCATTAAATAATTCCATTTAAATAATTCCATTTCGTTACAGTTCGAAACGGGTTGAAATAAAGTTCTGGATTTAAATGCAGCAGACTTTTCTTTATCAAACAAAACAAAACAAAACAAAACACATAAAACATGTGATCAAAAATATTATTAACATGGCTGTAAGATCTCACACCATTGATAATCACAGATGGTTTCTAATGGTCAGGTCTCATAGGATATCTCATGCAAACACATAAAAAAATAATTCACCATATTTAACCTCACAGCAAAATTAATCATTTTCTTGCAGTTTATCCCCGTCTTTCTCCATGAAACAAAATTATTATTATTTTTAAACAATTTTGTCAAACTACGCGTTAATAAAATGATATAGTCACATTGTCATTACTCTTTCTAACACTATAGACACTACAGTCGTTAACACTGAAAATCACTACACTAAATATAGATCTGAATGTGCTGTCACACAAAGTCGATTTCTTAAATTTGTCTGGACACATTTCATTCTTCATGTGAAGTCTTTCACGTCACAGAAGCCATCTGATCGTCATTTACATTTCTCTGCGTCCCGCTCTGATACGAAACACTCAAAGTGATGTGCCTGAACCGCTGTCATACATCTGCCCCGTCTGCATGTTTAAAGAGAAGATGACGGCTGTTTGAGTGGATGAAAAGAAGGCCGTTATTAAAGGGTGTTAAACAATGAGAGAATAATGATGGAGGCATTTAAACCTCTTGAATCCTCTTATATCCGAGACACTCAGAAAAAGAGAGGCTGTCAGAGAACGGGAATAGAAGCTATTGATGCTGTTAATTGCTCCAAAATACAAAATAAAATAAAATAAAATAAAAATAGATGATTGGTTAGGATAGTTCCAAAATTAAAATGCTGTCAGCCGTCCTCATGATGTTTTTCTGTGAAGCACTAAACTATAATTTAGGGGAATCTTTGATTCATTTGAACATATAGCGTGTCATACAAATATGGACTGAATTATTATTTTAACATAAACTAGGGTAAAGAGCATTTGACAACCAACACCTTTGTGAAACAACACTCCTGAAGAGAGATTTTCAAGCCTTTTGATTAAAATGCGAATAATAGAAAAAAAGATACAGTATGACAAGCGACTTGCGCTATGACATTGGTTAATGTGTTAATACAGAAGTGAAGCAGGGCACTGTAGTTAGTGAGTTAATTAGTGAATTTAAGGAGCCCCACTGGAGAGGGACTTAATAGAGTAATAAAATGGCTCCCCATTACCTTACCTGATGATCATGAACCTTTACACACATCTGCACAGAGTTATTATCCAGATCCAACAGCATAACACACAATCCGAATCACGAAATGGGACAGCTCAAGTTTAACGAATAAAATCTTTGTATGAAACTACACCAAATAAACTCTAAATTCTGATTGGATGACCTGTGTTCAAAACGCAGACGGAAATAACAAACAACACACTCATTTCAACCGCACAACGGGAAAAATATTTGGTAACACTTTACTTGAAGAAATGTGCATAAGACTGACATGTCACCTTCATAATCATGACACGTCACGAATATGAAGGAGGTTTCATGCATGTTTATGACAACTGTCATGAAGTGTCATTTGCTCAATTACACTCTCAGAAAAAAGGTACAAAAGCTGTCACTGGGGCTGTACCTTTTCAAAAGGTAAACTTTTGTCCATTTTAGGTGCTACTATGTACATTTTAAGTGTTAATATGTACATTTTAGGTGCTAATAAGTACATTTTAGGTGTTAATATGTACATTTTAGGTGCTAATAAGTACATTTTTGGTGTTAACATGTCCATTTCAGGAGCTAATATGTCCATTTTAGGTCCTAATATGTCCATTTTAGGTGTTAATATGTCCATTTTAGGTGCTAATATGTCCATTTCATGAGCTAATATGTTAATTTTAGGTGGTAATAATATGTATATTTTAGGTGGTAATGTGTACATTTTAGGTACTAATATGTACATTTTAGGTGCTAATATGTCCATTTCAGGAGCTAATATGTCCATTTTAGGTCCTAATATGTACATTTTAGGTGTTAATATGTCCATTTTAGGTGCTAATATGTCCATTTCATGAGCTACTGTAATATGTACATTTTAGGTGGTAATATGTAAATTTTAGGTGGTAATGTGTACATTTTAGGTACTAATATGTACATTTCAGGAGCTAATATGTCCATTTTAGGTCCTAATATGTACATTTTAGGTGCTAATATGTCCATTTCATGAGCTAATATGTTAATTTTAGGTGGTAATATGTACATTTTAGGTGCTAATATGTACATTTTAGTTGTTAATATGTCCATTGTAGGTGCTAATATGTCCATTTCATGAGCTAATATGTTAATTTTAGGTGGTAATATGTACATTTTAGGTGCTAATAAGTACATTTTAGGTGCTAATATGTACATTTTAGGTGTTAATATGTCCATTTCAGGAGCTAATGTGTCCATTTTAGGTCCTAATATGCAGTGTTGGGAGTAACGCATTACAAAAGTAATACATTACAGTAACATATTACTTTTTGCTGTAACGCAGTAGTGTAAGGCATTACTAATCAATTTTCAGTAATATTTTACTCGTTACATGTTCAGTGAGGCTTGTATTACAGTTGTATTACAGTGTATTGTCTGCTTTTACTTCTTAAAGGCAACAGACTATGTGAAAGTTTTAAAGCAGTCTTTTAGTGCCAGTTCAGAGCGGTCGCGTCTGTAACATTGATTTTTCCTCATAAATGCGAACACGAAAACTAAAATAAAATGAATATTTTAAGTTCTATGGAGACTGGAGAGCCAACCCTTCCTCATCCGATTTGCGCAGTGTAATTCACAGAATTACAAAAAATCGATTTTGCCTCCTATTTTTTTGTCACGCATGAATGTGTGTCTTTTCCCTAATATTAAAAATAAAACATAGACTGATATTTGTCTAATGTCTGGAGTCCTTTGAGAAAGTAGCCTATATACGTTTCAATACATGTATTTTCTGAGAATTTTTATTTCAAGTTTTGACTGCAAATGTCATCATGTCCATAATGCTCCTTAACTAGTTTTGTGGTGTAGGTCTACGTATTTTATAATGTTAACTTCAAATAATACTAATAGCCTAATTTAAAGATAAGGCAGCATTGGATATGGACGGTAAGGAGAATAACGCTGGAGTTGGAAGAGGTGTGTCGCGATTCTGTAGGTTCGTGGATCTGAGTCGTGTGGCGAATCGCGATTTCGGTTTCATATTGCATATCGTTACAGCACAAAAGTTAAGTTCTACTTAGTTATTTTGGTGAAAGTAACTCAAAAGTAATACATGAGTAATGTAACGCATTACAATTCTGAGACAGTAATATTGTAAGGTAATTAATTACTTTTAAATAACAGTAACAAGTAATACCTAATGTATTACAGTTTGGAAGTAACTTGCACAACACTGCTAATATGTACATTTTAGGTGTTAATATGTCCATTTTAGGTGCTAATATGTCCATTTCATGAGCTAACATGTTAATTTTAGGTGGTAATATGTACATTTTAGGTGGTAATGTGTACATTTTAGGTGGTAATGTGTACATTTTAGGTACTAATATGTACATTTTAGGTGCTAATATGTCCATTTCAGGAGCTAATATGTCCATTTTAGGTCCTAATATGTACATTTTAGGTGTTAATATGTCCATTTTTATGTCTATTTCATGAGCTAATATGCTAATTTTAGGTGGTAATATGTACATTTTAGGTGGTAATGTCACAGACTAGAAGGACACAGATGGATGAGGGTAAACCAGGTTTATTGAAACAGGTGATATGGTAGACAGCAGGTGAGTAGATAATGGGAAAAGTTCAGTAATGGAACGGGAAACAGTCTGATGATGTATATCTTATCTTGAGCAGGACTGGAAGATGGAGAGCTGAGGCAGCGGACAGATGAGCAGAGGAAGACCGGGGACCAGGAGCAGATGAGGAGCAGTCAGGACGAAAGTCAGCGGGTAAGTATTTCTCAAAGCCTGGGAGTAGAGTAGCGGGAGTCTGTAGCCGATGTGTCGACGAGACCAGACGGTGAGTGACTGTGAGGAGTGAGTTTATAAAGGGAGGATGATTGGGACGGTGATTGATGCGGGCAGGTGACGGTGATTAGAAGGCTGGGGAGCTGGAACGAGTGGGCGGAGTGAAGGTGTCTGGTGCTGACGCAGATGGATCCGTGACAGTACCCCCCCCCCACGGCCAGCTCCAGCTGGCGGACGGGACCGACGACGGGGACGACCACGGCCCCGGGGCGCTGGACGATCTGGGTGGGTGGTGTGAAAGTCCTGGAGTAATGAGGGGTCCAGAATGTCCTCCCGGTTGACCCAACATCTCTCCTCAGCACCGAATCCCTCCCAGTCCACGAGATATTCCAAGCGGCCGCCCCGTCGTCGGGAGTCGAGGATCTCATGGACTCGATAGATGTTATCGTCTTCGGGATCTGCAGGAGGAGGGGGCACCTCCGCAGCACCAGACCCTGGGGAAGAAGGAGAGAGAGGGTTAGTGTAGGGCTTCAGCAGGGAGACGTGGAAGGTGGGGGCGATGCGGTAGTGAGCGGGGAGGACCAGCCGGTAGGTGACGGGGTTGATCTGCCTCTGTATCGCGAAAGGTCCGATGTATCTGGGACTCAGCTTCCGACAGGGCTGTCGGAGACGGATGTCCCGGGTGGAGAGCCAGACCAGTTGTCCGGGAAGGTAGTGAGGGGTGTCGGCGCGGCGAAGGTTGGCCTGGTTCTGGTGTCTCCGAACAGCCCGCTGGAGGTGAGTATGGGCTGAGTCCCAGACTCTCTCGCTCGTCTGGAACCAATGGTGGACTGCTGGGACGTCTGATGGTTCTCCTGACCAGGGGAAGAGTGGAGGTTGGTAGCCGAGTATGCACTGGAATGGGGTGAGTCCGGTGGTGGTTTGTCGGAGAGAGTTCTGTGCATACTCGGCCCAGGGCAGGTAACGACTCCAACAGTCCTGATGATCGTGGCAGTATGACCGCAGGTACCTCCCTATCTCCTGGATCTTCCGCTCAGTCTGGCCGTTTGACTGGGGATGATAACCCGAAGTGAGGCTGACGGTCACTCCCAGAAGGTTGAAGAAGGCCCTCCAGACACGGGAGATGAATTGGGGTCCTCGATCGGAGACAACGTCCTCTGGGATACCGAAGTTCCGGAAAATGTGCTGGAACAGCGCCTCCGCTGTTTCAAAGGCTGTAGGTAGGCCAGGAAGGGGGATTAGCTTGCACGCTTTAGAGAAGCGGTCTACTACTACTAGGATGCAGGTGTGATTGTCAGACACGGGCAGGTCGGTGACAAAGTCCACTCCGAGGTGGGACCAGGGTCGAGTGGGTATGGGAAGAGGGACCAGTTTACCTTCTGGGAGATGACGGGGAACTTTGGCCATGGCACAGACTGAGCATCCTTTGACGAACCGGGAGACATCCTGGGCCATACCCGGCCACCAGTAGCGCTGTTGGACGAGCGAGAGAGTGGACTGGCTGCCTGGGTGTCCAGAGCCCGGAGAGGAGTGAACTGAGTCCATGAGGGACAGGCGTAAACGAGTTGGGACATAGACCCGTCCCTCAGGACCTCCCGGCGGAGCAGGTTCAAGCTGTGTGGCTTCGGCGATGTGATCATCCATGCTCCACTGAATGGGGCTGACCACCACGGCTGGAGGGAGAATGGTTTCGGACTCAAAAGGAGGGACCTCGGGTTGTAACTGACGCGAGAGAGCGTCTGCTTTCACATTCTTATCTCCGGGGCGATAGGTGACTGAGAAATTGAAGCGTGTGAAGAACAGGGCCCAGCGGGCTTGACGGGGATTGAGTCTCTTGGCCTCGCGGAGGTACTCGAGGTTACGGTGGTCCGTGATCACTGTAAAAGGGTGTTGGGCTCCCTCCAGCCAGTGCCGCCATTCCTCCAGCGCGAGTTTGATGGCCAGTAACTCCCGGTTGCCGATGTCATAATTCTGCTCCGCCGGGGACAGTTTCTTGGAGTAGAAGGCGCATGGGTGGAGTTGAGGTGGGTTCCCCTGCCGCTGAGAGAGGACCGCTCCTACCCCCGAGATGGAGGCATCCACTTCGACGAGGAACGGTAGGGCTGGGTCCGGAAGGGCCAGGGTAGGAGCGGAGCTGAAGGCGAACTTAAGGTCTTGAAAGGCGCGGGTGGCTTGGTCGTTCCAGGATAGAGACTTGGCCCCACTCTTGAGAAGGTTGGTGAGGGAAGAGCTGATGGGACTGAAGTTCTGGATGAACCGGCGGTAGAAATTGGCAAACCCCAGGAAGCGTTGAAGCTCCTTACGGGTGGTGGGTTGTGGCCAGTGGAGTACCGCTTCCACCTTCCTCTGGTCCATGGTGATTCCGTGGGGAGTGATGATGTAACCGAGGAATTGGATGGTGCTTTGGTGGAATTCACATTTCTCCAGTTTGAGATAGAGGTGATAATCTCGGAGCCGGGTGAGTACTGTTTGAACGTGATGGATATGAGAGGTCAGGTCGGGGGAGTAGATGAGGATATCGTCGATGTAAATGATGACAAACTGGTTGAGGAGATCGCGGAATATCTCATTCATGAAACCTTGGAAGATGGCGGGTGAGTTGGACAATCCGAAGGGCATCACGAGATATTCGTAGTGCCCCGCGGGGGTGATGAAGGCGGTCTTCCACTCATCTCCTTCCCGGACGCGGATGAGGTTGTAGGCACTACGAAGATCTAGCTTGGTGTAAATGGATGCCCCTCGGAGTTGTTCCAGGGCGGCTGGGACCAGAGGAAGAGGATAGCGGAATTTGACAGTAGCTTGATTGAGGGTACGGTAGTCGATGCAGGGGCGCAAGCCTCCATCCTTTTTCCCCACGAAGAAGAAGCTCGAAGCGGCAGGGGACACAGATGGTCGGATGAATCCGTGGTCGAGGGCCTCCTGGATATACTCCCCCATGGCCTTCTGTTCCGGGATGGACAGAGGGTAGATCTTACCTCGCGGTAGGACCGCCCCGGGCAGCAGATCGATCGCGCAGTCCCATGGCCGATGTGGAGGTAGGGTGGTCGCTTGGTGTTTATCGAAGACATCCTGGAACGCCCGGTAGGGAGAGGGGATCTCGGGAGGATGTTCCACAGGTGGGCTCTCCACGGAGGTGGTGGAGAGGGGAACGAACGGAGTGGTGGCAGGAACGGAGGTTCTCGTCACAGATGGCAGGCAATGATGGAAGCAGTCCTTACCCCACCGTAGAATCTCCCCGGTGGACCATTGGACATGCGGGGAGTGGATCTCCAACCAGGGGCGTCCCAGGATGATCTCGGCCGTGGAGCCCTCCAGCACCAGGAAAGATATCTCCTCCTTATGGAGCCAGCCGATCTCCAGTCCCAGGTCGGGGCTACGATGTCCTACCCGGCCACGCCCCAGAGGTTGACCGAGGATGGTCTGTACCTGCAATTTGTGAGGGATGGATCGTTGCCTGGTTTGCAGCCGGTCTAAGGTGGACAGAGCGATGAAATTGGCCGCTGATCCGGAGTCGATCAGCGCCTGAACTGGAATGGAACGGTTCATATAAGTGATAGTGGCCGTAGTATATTTCAAGGAGGAAATGGGTAGTGGTAGGTGGACTGTACTCACAGCGGATCGGGGTGGACGTATGGGGCAGGAGGCGAGTAGGTGGCCGGAGGCTCCGCAGTACAGGCACAGACCGCTGGTGATGCGCCGATTTCTCTCGGACACGGGCAGTCGCGAGGCTCCAATGTCCATCGGCTCTGGTGCTGGAGGACTGTGATGACGGGGCGCTGGACGAGGAGGTGGAAGTGCAGGGCTGTCGAGCTGGCATGCAGTGCGTCGCTGGTCGATGCGAATGGATCGCTGAATGATGCTCTCTATTCCGACGGTGTCGTCATAAATCGCGAGCTGGAGGCGGATGTCAGGATTCAGGCCATGACGGTATGCGGTGATGAGCGCGCTCTCGTTCCAGCCGAGAGTGGCGGCGAGGGTGCGGAACTGCAGTGCATATGAAGCGACGGACGATCTCCCTTGCCGCAGCCGGTACAGCTGATCTTGGACCGAGATGGAATGTGCAGACTGCGAGAACACTTCGATGAAGTGACCGGAGAAAGCGGAAAACGTCCGAGTAACTGGACCTCGATCCTTCCAAAGGGCATGAGCCCAATTGAGCGCTCGGCCTCGCAGGAGCGAGATGAAGAAGGCGACTTTAGATCGTTCGGTGGGGAAGGCTGATGGATTCATCTCCATGTAGAGCTCGCACTGCAAGAGGAAGCCGCTGCACTCCTCCTCCTCGCCAGAGAAGGGCGCTGGTTGGGCCATGGGACTGACAGAGGCAGATGGGGAAGAAGTGGTGACGGTGGATGTGGCGAGTGCTGGAGCGCTAGTCCGGGGAATGGTAGGAGAAGGTGGGGTCGGTGTAGCGCTGGTGCTCGGGGTAGCTTGCAGCATGTTGTTGGTCTGGTCTTCTGTCACAGACTAGAAGGACACAGATGGATGAGGGTAAACCAGGTTTATTGAAACAGGTGATATGGTAGACAGCAGGTGAGTAGATAATGGGAAAAGTTCAGTAATGGAACGGGAAACAGTCTGATGATGTATATCTTATCTTGAGCAGGACTGGAAGATGGAGAGCTGAGGCAGCGGACAGATGAGCAGAGGAAGACCGGGGACCAGGAGCAGATGAGGAGCAGTCAGGACGAAAGTCAGCGGGTAAGTATTTCTCAAAGCCAGGGAGTAGAGTAGCGGGAGTCTGTAGCCGGTGTGTCGACGAGACCAGACGGTGAGTGACTGTGAGGAGTGAGTTTATAAAGGGAGGATGATTGGGACGGTGATTGATGCGGGCAGGTGACGGTGATTAGAAGGCTGGGGAGCTGGAACGAGTGGGCGGAGTGAAGGTGTCTGGTGCTGACGCAGATGGATCCGTGACAGGTAATGTGTACATTTTAGGTACTAATATTTTAGGTGGTAATATGTACATTTTAGGTGCTAATAAGTACATTTTAGGTGTTAATATGTCCATTTCACGAGCTAATGTGTCCATTTTAGGTCCTAATATGTACATTTTAGGTGTTAATATGTCCATTTTAGGTGCTAATATGTCCATTTCATGAGCTAATATGTTAATTTTAGGTGGTAATATGTACATTTTAGGTGGTAATATGTACATTTTAGGTGGTGATGTGTACATTTTCGGTGCTAATATGTACATTTTCGGTGCTAATATGTACATTTTAGGTGCTAATATGTACATTTCAGGTGCTAATATTTACCACTAAGGTACCAATATGCAGCCTTTGGATACAAAAGTTTCCCTTTTAAAAAGGTAAAGCCCTGAAAAGTGACAGCTTTTGTACCTTTTTTTTCTGAGAGTGTATGACGTTTAATGCAAATATGACATTGTTTGAGATGTCTTTGTAATGACACCTTGACATAAACCAATACATCATAACCTGTCATAAATATGTCATGATTAATCATCAAACTTAAGAAAGCACTTAGACAGGTCACCGAGCTCAGAAAAATATCTAGCATGCTAGATATCTCGAGCAGTCGCGCGACTCAATCTCAGTGATGTCATGAGTACAGCCAATCATAGCAACGCATGGGTTGAGGACACCAGGTAAATCTTACTTTTTCTTTTTTGCATTTTTTTTTCTCAGAGCAGATCGTCGAGCAAACAGTGTGCAGCACTAGTTTCTGTCTGACGTCCATATTCGCGTGTTGTGTTCTTCTCTGCAGTTTCGCGTCATTTCTGGTTCGTTTTATTGCGTGGTTTTTCGTTACAAAACATGGTTTCTAGACCAGATAGAATCGTGTTGTTGTCAACTCGTTATTTGTTTGATTATTTTCAGGATTTAGACCGTACTATAGTACTGAAACAGCTCTCATTGAGTCACAAATGATATGCTCTTATCATCCGATCGTGGTTGTATCTCTATGTAGTGCGTTGTTAACTCGTGTAGTGAGTTACCTCCTGTTGTGGATCAATCACGTTGTGTTGTGTGGTGTGAACAGCTAAGCAACTTGAACACTCATGATTTCACTGAGAGCAAGTCATGTAGTGTGAACTAGGCATTACGTCGGCGGTCCAAAGTGTGGCTTCACTTTTCTAAAAATAACGAAATCTCAGTATTTGTGACAAAAGGAGTATTTGTGACCGAAGGAGTATTTCCTTCAGAAAGGATTGTTTCCTTCCGAAAGACCGTTGGTTAGCAAGGTTAGCTAAACTTTTTTGACCCTGCCTCTTAAAAGAATCGGAATTGAGAATCGTTAGGAACCGGAATCGAAACAAGGAATCGGAATCAGAATCGTTCAAATTCAAAAGATACCCAACCCTAGTCATGTCAGTCTTATGCACACCCAGATAACAAACTGACATTGAATCAACGTGGAAATATGACATCGAAACAACGTTGACCTGACATAGTTTTGCTCATCGAATTAACGTTGAACCTACGTCAGACGCGTCATTCTTTCAAAACTAACGGAATATCAACTTGATATCAACGCGTTGTTTCAACGTTATGAAAGCAAACCAATTTTCGATTTTCATTTAGCTTTGAAGAATGCCGCGTCTGACGTTGGTTCAACGTTAATTCGATGAGCAAAATCAACGTTGTTTCAATGTCATGAGAGACGTCGTTTCCACGTTGATTCAATGTCAGTTTGCTGTCTGGGCACCCCTTCAAGTGAAGTGTTACCAAATATTTATCTTATTTCCACAACATTAAATATTAGCCCATAACTACTGATTTGCTTTGATTTGGAGAGGAGAGGTGTGTAAGAGAGCAACTGATCACTGGCGTGCCACAGGGTTCGGTGCTTGGCCCCCTACTTTTCTCAACTTAACTGGGCCCAATCACAAAGACATGTGGCTTTTCCTATACATGTAGAAGACACTCACCTCTGCCTGTCCTTCCAGCCGGATGAGCCCATGTGTTGGATGTGCCGTCACAGGTTTTTAGACCCATAGGTTTTCATATTTTTCAAATAACCCATGAACCAAACCAACCAGCCCAGAAATGTTACGAATGACACAGTACAGAAGCATATTTCATCACAAAGTAGGTTTAAACTTTAACGCTAAAACACGGAAACACACTGGGATTTTGCACTTGTGTAACCCTACAGGTGCGCTCTGTTCTCTATACTCCACTTTCACAGGACAACCCTTCTGACCTTTTGATATTACACATGTCAAGAGTTTGCAAAACACCAGCCTTTACTCTTTTATTGAAATGATGGCTATTACATCCATCCAACTGAGGTCAGACACTCACTGTTATTGAATGAGGTTTGATTCTTCCCCAATGAGAATCCAATGGCATTGATCACCGTGTAATACGAGCTCATTAGCACACTGACTCGGGATCACTGAGTTTGGGAAACGAAGGAGCAGCCCATCTTGACCTTAGCTAACGTCTCCAATCGATTAAGTCAGACTGGGAAAATAAGCTGCGGAGAGGTGAACACTGCTTTGCCTGAAACATGATTACAGTACTTTGGCCTCTTGGTTTTTAGCATTAGAGTCGAGTAACTTAATTAGTGCTTTCTGATAGTGTTAATAATGACTTGGGGCGACTGATTTACATTGATTCTTGTTGCATGTGTTTCAAGAGCCGTATGGCACCACACACTTGATGCGTTTAAATTATGTGAAAGTGCATGCTAAATTACTGTACTTGGAGATGATGGCAGGTAATATCGTTAATGACTTGGGTAAAGGATTCGATTAGATCCTCAATTGAGTGTTATAGAGTCAAGTCAAGTATGTCTACTACAGTATGCACCTCAAATTTGTTTTTTTGTTTTTTTTTACGAAGGTGAATGTTTTTGTATGGCAGAAACACAAATGTGTTCATCAGCATTAGCATAGTGTTTCACCTCACATGTCTATGTGCTTTTGGCTTGGGAATTGTGAAATTGGAAAAAGGAGTAAAAAGTGTCACCCGCTACATCTAACAAACTGTGCACAATGATGTTCTCAGAAAAAGCATTATCATGTACAGCTGCTGTCTGATTGGTAAAAATACAATAAGATGCAGTAGATGTGGGGTAAAGTATTATTATTATTATTAGAATTTAAGTACAAATTATTTCAATGAAATCGAAAAAAAAAAAAAATTCTGGCCAATGTTAACAATTGTATTGTGGCAGACAGCTTGACATAATTAGGGTTTGTGATTTCACTTACATGTCTTGCCCCTTGCCTAGGGGACAACTTGGATAAAACCATAACAGTAAAAAATAAATGATCAAATCGTCTATGTTGCAATTATAAAAAACACTTTTTTTTTTCTTTCTGAACCTCAGCTGTACTCTAAATGACTGTTGACACCATGGAGCAGCATCTAATATAAATGGTTAATGGGTTGTGATGACCAACTACATGGTTGAAAGACCATGTAATCTCTCTTCAATTACGGAAAAGCACACACCGCTTTCTCTCTCTCTCTCTCTCTCTCTCTCTCTCTCTCTCTCTCTCTCTCTCTCTCTCTCTCTCTCTCTCTCTCTGTCTCTGTCTCTGTCTCTCTCTCTCTCTCTTCCAGCTGACACTGAAGGGCTGTGATGTGTAAAAATGGAGATGTGTGGTTGAGAGGCTCTTGGAGGCGCTAGGCATCTGTCTGGTTATTTGTGTTTTAGCACCATGTGTCACTATAAACCTCTCCAACACACACACACACACCTCTGATACTCCAGTTTAATAAGGCAATGATCATTATTACTGCTGATAAAACCCTTGACCCTCAGTATTAATCGTTGGCATGTAACTCATGCTGAACCATTCGATACTTAAAATAATGAAGCTTGTTTTGGAGGGGTGTGCGTTACTGTCTAAAGCAGTTTGAATTACTATTGTTTGGGTAAAATAGGTTAAAAAAATATCGAGATTTACTTTGATGAAAATAAAGTGCATTTACAGTAAATGTATGGAGTGTGCACTTGTAGTTGTTATTGTATCTAAAAATGTACCCAATCTTGCAGATATTAAAAAGAGAACCCTTTAATGACTCTCTTAAGACAGTTAAGTCCACTTTAAAAAGGGTACTTTGTAACAATGTCCGATATTTATTTTAAAGTAGCCTACATTTAAATCATGTTTTAAACTTTTTCCGTGCTTTGAAGAAGTACATAATAATTAATACATAATAAAGCATTTGTATGATTGTAACTGCAGTGTGATATTCAATATTACATGTAAAGTTAATAGATTTTAAATGTACTCATTACAAATGTGTAATTACAAATATATTTAAATACATGATATTGAAGTTTCATTAGAAATACAAATTCAAATTTTATATATATATATATATATATATATATATATATATATATATATTTACAACTCATAAACTCTGCTTACTTTTGATTTGATTCTCCTAACACATTTACATTTAACATCTAAAATATCTTTAAAAAAAACTATTTAAAAAAAGGAATATTTCCTCTAAAAAATATTAATTAAATGTAGTGTTTTCAACTAAAAACCGAAAGTGCACATATTTTGAAAACAATATCATTATCGTCTCAGTGTAAATGACAAAACATCACATTTTTTTTTTAAAAAAAGTTAAGTCGTAAGCATGAGTATTACTGGCATGGAAAGCGCTAGTCAATTTAGAATCTTTCCATCCATTCATTTATCCATCCATCCAATTCATCCATCCAATTCCTCCATCCATCCATTCATCCAATTCATCCATCCATCCATCCAATCCATCCATCCATCCCATCCAATCCAATCCAATCCAATCCCATCCCATCCAATTCATCCATCCATCCCATCCATTCATCCATCCATCCATCCAATTCCTCCATCCATCCATTCATCCAATTCATCCATCCATCCATCCATCCAATCCAATCCAATCCCATCTCATCCCATCCATCCATCCATCCATCCAATCCATCCATCCATCCAATTCATCCATCCATCCATTCAATTCATCCATCCATCCCATCCAATCCCATCTCATCCCATCCATCCAATCCATCCATCCATCCATCCAATCCATCCATCAATCCAATTCATCCATCCATCCATCCAATTCATCCATCCAATTCATCCATCCATCCATCCATCCAATTCATCCATCCATCCATCCATCCAATTCATCCATCCAATTCATCCATCCATCCATCCATCCATCCACCCCATTCATCCATCCATCCAATTCATCCACCCATCCATCCATTCAATTCATCCATCCATCCATCAATCCAATTCATCCATCCATCCATCCAATTCATCCATCCATCCACCCCATCCATCCATCAATCCAATTCATCCATCCATCCATTCAATTCATCCATCCATCCATCCATCCACCCCATTCATCCATCCATCCAATTCATCCATCCATCCATTCAATTCATCCATCCATCCATCCCATCCAATCCCATCTCATCGAATCCATCCAATCCATCCATCCATCCAATCCAATCCATCCATCCATCAATCCATCCATCCATCCAATTCATCCATCCATCCAATTCATCCATCCATCCAATTCATCCATCCATCCATCCAATTCATCCATCCATCCATCCCATTCATCCATCCATCCATCCCATTCATCCATCCATCCATCCATTCAATTCATCCATCCATCCAATCCATCCATGCATCCATCCATCCATCCATCCATCCAATTCATCCATCCATCCATCCATCCATCCATCCAATTCATCCATCCATTTCATCCATCCATCCATCCAATTCATCCATCCAATTCATTCATCCATCCATCCATCCAATTCATCCATCCATCCATTCAATTCATCCATCCATCCATCCATTCATTTCATCCATCCATCCATCCATCCATCCAATTCATTCATCCATCCAATCCATCCATCCGTCGAATCCATCCATCCCATCCACCCATCCATCCATCCATCCCATCCCATCCACTCATCCATCCATGCATCCATCCTTGATTGTTTGATTTTTTTAACCCATAAATTATATGTAATGGTTACACCATTCATTACCTAAATCACGAAAACGGACTAAAACTTATTTTAAAGAGTATGTTAAGCCAATACAAATCATACTTAACAGATTTGACGTTCTCATCATCTTGGACATCCTCATACTGTACGTCATTGACCCTTTAATTTAATTTAAGTTCAGTCATAACGATTAATGTGGAGTGGATAAACAAACTGTAATTGCTTACAAAGTGATTCCCAAGGTCATGCGTGAAGGTTGCATATATACAGTGTACTCTCCCTGACCCGTCCACGGCTGATTCGGTTTTTACTGTACCTCCTGTGGGCCGGTAGAAGCGACCAGACTGACTAATGCTTTTATTAGCTTTCAGACCAGCAGCGCAAATGATGACCGATCTAATCTCATCACCCTGTTTAAGAGTATGAGGAATGAGGCGTTTGCAGGTATATACAAAGTCCTAATGCCAGTGTTCGGGCCTTCCGTCGCCTCCGGGCTTTTCCCGCCCTGGAAAGAATGATGTGAATATTATTCCTCTCTGAGTGGCATTAGAAGCCCACATCGTTTCAACCACAACTTTATGAAAGCGGAAGGGGTCGTGGCTCATATTCAGCGATGATTGACAATTATGGCCACATAATTCTCCTGCTGTCAGTTGTGCGCGCCAGCCCCCTTCCTCTCCATCGGAGTGACACGTCCCTTAGATAGAGGAGGATAAATATGTCATAAATCAAGCCAAAGGCTTACGGGCCCCCACTGGGATAATCTGCCATGATGCACCAGTCTAGTATTCATCATTAGATTGGGAACTAGAAAAAGGTCACAGTACCAGGTAATTCCCTCTCTCTCTCGCTCACACCGCGGACACACAGCGCGCCGAACGCCCGCTCATCTCAGCCAATAAGAGTGCATTAAGATGAGATCTCCGTATCATTTCCCCCTGCCCCCTACCATATTCACCGGTAACCGCATTTCACATCACTTGTTTCTCTTTTTCATCCGCTTCCCTTTGTGTCTGTCAGCCGCTGATTTATTAGCATCTCCTAGCGCGGTGCCGCTAGCTTAAGTTGCGTTAGCATGGCGGTCCTGTCAGCTGTTGAGTTAATTAGCGCTCTTAATGAGGGACTTCTGCTTGGCTGGACATGACATTTGAGGCGTGTCGTCAGAGGAAAACAAACAAACGGAAAAATTTCATTAGAGTAAAGTGACAGCTTCTTTTTTTTTTGCAGTGCGCTCTTCTGCATATAATGAACCACTCCGGTGTGTGTTTTCTCCTTGAGTACAACCACACTCACTTCTGAAGACTCAACAATAATGATAAGAAAGCGACTTGTGTCGCGGCAAACACATCAATTATTCATCTCTGTTAGCCTTATTATCTTTCCGCTGCCGACGTTAAGCGCCACGCCGTATTTGACAGGGGATAATGATCAATGCGTCTTAAAGACCGACTATGAAGGAAGGCGTGTGACAGCAGCGCTGGTTATATTTACACGGCTCTTCCCTGGATGTACCCGTCCTGCTCCGCGTCGAGGCGCCGGGTCATGGGGGGACAGCGGTGGAGGACGTACTGGCGTAATGAGAGAGCGGTTACGGTATTCGAGGATTCGTGTGGGTTTGTTTAGTACACATTTGTAGTGTAACCAGCTCAAATGAGGACTGGAACACACATAATGAAACCGGAAAAGGCGTGAAGAATAATAATAGACGATATTGACAAAATAGCATTTACTTCGACTAATGGCTGCAAATTATGGCCAATAGGGTAAAAGTTGAGTGCCTGTGTGGTTTATTGCTTTTATAAAAGAGCAGCACTATTAATATGACAAAAGTCACCAGTGATCAATGAAGCTACACTGTAAAAAAAAAAAATATTGTTGGTTTAACTTAAAAAAGTAAGTAACCTGGTTGCCTTAAAATTTTAAGTTCATTGAACTGGAAAAAGTGAGTTAATACAATGAAGGAGAATGATTTAATTATTAGAAACTCAAAATTATATGTTATCTGAACTAAATAAATTATTTAAGTTGATTTGACAAAAGAAAAAATGTTGTGATTACTACACCGTAAAAAAAAATATTGTTGGTTTAACTTAAAAAAGTAAGTAACCTGGTTGCCTTAAAATTTTAAGTTGATTGAACCGGAAAAAGTGAGTTAATACAATCAGAAACTCAAAATAATAAGTTATCTCAATTAAATAAATTATTATAAAGTTGATTTGACAAAAGAAAATATGTTTTGATAACAAATCTTGAAAATATTTTTTTACAGTGTATTCATATTGGTCTCTTAAAATTAATAAAGAACACTGTAAAAAAAAATATTTTCAAGATTTGTTATCACAACATATTTTCTTTTGTCAAATCAACTTTATAATAATTTATTTAGTTGAGATAACGTATTATTTTTAGTTTCTGATGATTAAATTAATCTCCTTCATTGTATTAACTCACTTTTTCCAGTTCAATCAACTTAAAATTTTAAGGCAACCAGGTTACTTACTTTTTTAAGTTAAACCAACAATATTTTTTACAGTGTAGTAATCACAACATTTTTTCTTTTGCCAAATCAACTTAAATAATTTATTTAAGTTCAGATAACATATAATTTTGAGTTTCTGATGATTAAATTAATCTCCATTGTATTAACTCACTTTTTCCAGTTCAATCAACTTCAAATTTTAAGGCAACCAGGTTACTTACTTTTTTAAGTTAAACCATCAATATTTTTTTACAGTGAATATTCATACCAGAAAATATGCTTCATTAGCTTAATGTAGGCTGTTTAGCCCGTTCAGATCGATCAGAACTATCCATTAAAAATAATGATGCAAAAATATATATTTGTGAATGCAAAAAAGGACACAGAATTGCTGTGTGAGTACAGACCTTAGTCAGAGTATCACAGACAATAACATGTTTCCACAGTTCTCAACATCACAAGCAAAGTTTTTCATAAAAAAATTAAAAGAAAACACATTTATAACCATGCACAAATATAACACCTACATTATATAAAAAAGAGAGCAAATTTGACATCTTTCTCTTTTCTGACTAACTCAATCTCTCTTTATTTTCCCTCTTTTTTTTTTTAGAGCAAATGCAAATCCAAAAATGATATTTGCTGTCAGGGCCGGTCCGAGAGACGTCCAAATCAAAACTTAGTGAGTGTCGATGCCTTCATAAAACAGCCCAAATGACCCCCATCCCATAATCTGTTCTTTCAGAGCAGTTTCACAACGAACAACAGTGAGAAGAACAGTCAGTGATGTCATCATTTGATACGAAAAAGATACAAATTCAATAAACAATTTAGCCTAATAATAATAACAATATAATATCATACTGTATATACAGAAATTAAATAATCAAATGTAATTCTGTATAGTCTTCACCATATGAATTAAATATACATTGATACATAAGTTACTGATGTTATTAATTGCAGAGCCGTGTTTGATCCTGTCGTTTCCTTTTGTCTGGTTAAAGAGTAACTAAACACTAAACCAACTTGTTTTAGTTAATGATCTGTACGAATGGATCTTTATTAATACCAGTCATTGATTCGAGTAACTTTTTAAAAATTTTTTTTATAAAGTGTTCTATTTCTACAATATATGGTGTAAAAACGTCTTAGTGCTGCCCTCTTCAGGTTGAGCGGTGGCTACTCCAGTTGAATTTTCCTATTGGATGTTCCGCACTTCGTGACGTACGCAGGTTTCAGCTCATCACCCTTGGCAGTATAAAAACCATCTTGTGTCGTCAAAACCACTGTAGGGAGTCAGGAATTAGAATTGTGAGTATTGAAAACAATCAGGATGGAGTGTTTTAGCATCTATTTCGTCTCCTCTATCTCCGCTGGGGTCTGCCCACTTTTTCAGCATTTTCAAATATTGCCAGTGGGTGGAGTCAGGCTCTGACCAGCGGTTTAGTTACCGTTTAACATGAACGACTCCGACAGCCGCAGGTTTATTAGGCTGCTGTCACTTTAAGACCGAATGCACAGATCTAAGAAACTGACAAGCATTCAAACACTTTCCCAACTCTTTATGTTCACTTAAGACATAACGACTGCATTTAAGTGAAAACTCGCCAAGATGGGCATGTTGGCGTATTTTGTGTGTATTTGCCCGTTTAAGCGCGAACCGAAGCCCAAAGTAGCCTATAGGCTGTCAGTGTTTCGCTCCACCTCGGATCGCGCTCACCGAAAGCCTCCTGGGGAACAACATTTCTTTCGCAGCTCCTTGGCATCGCGTTTTCATAATCGTTGAAAGCCAAAATCAAAACCCAAACTATAATCCTAGTCATTGAATCATCTTTGAGACAAGGCGCCCCCTGGTGGTAATACACAACTTGCGTACTTTGTGTACTCTGTTTCCTTTGCACAGGAGCGAAGACAACACCAGCCTTCACACGGATGAGGACCGACACAACTGAACTAAAGCACAGGCTCAGGTGAACCCAGATCATTAACAGGACACAGGTGAGCGACTCTTCAAAAACCATGGCAACAACTGAAGAACGCAAACTTCAAACTAAAAGTCCAAATCTGACAATATACTGATTGTTCAGATGAAAACAAAAAGCAGTAACTCCATAACTGTGAAAATTATGTGAGCTATAGGACCTTTGAGCTTGCCATTGTTAAGTAAAGTAAAATACAGTTAAAAAAAAAAATACAAACAGGAATACAAAATAAAAACAGGAAATGTGACTAGGCGAACTGACCTCAGTTATCGATTCACCTAGACAGTTTTCAATAAGTTCCTTTAGTTATTCATAAGTTATTTATAAGTATTATTAAATAAGTATTTTAAAGTATTTCTTTATAATTATTAATAATACTTTATAAGTACTATTAGTTATTTATAAGTATTATTTATCTTTGCCTACATTTGCATACAAAATACAACCCTTCTCTGTTATTTCATGTCAGCTAAGGGCCATTAAATAACATTAACAGATCAAAACAACTTTTGATTTTAGTGTTGTAAGTTGTATAATGTTGAAAATGAACATGAAAAAAGTTATTGTGCTTTAGAAGTAGGCAAAGTTCATGTTAACTAACGTGTCTTATAAAGTGTTACCATGCTATTAAACTCAATGAAAGTTATGTTAACAGAAAGCACCAATTGTGCCACTCGAAAGCTTTGAACTCGACGAGTTTTTAAGTTTCCCACTTATTTTCTGGGTCGTGTGCCAGTCCACGGTCTTCATTTGTTTTGCCTCGTTCTCCCGCCTTTCGTTTCCCCATTTCCGTAATTCTTTTATTTTTCGATTTGCTTTATTTCTTGTCTGGCTAAATCACATCACCCCTCCCCGTCCCCCTCCCCCTCCGCTCTGATAAATAATGCGTGCTGATGCGCGCGCCGTCAGTCATGTGGGCTCGCGCGGCGTGGGCTCTGCCGTGATGCGATAACCGCGCGCATCTCTTGGAGATTTATTGAGCCGCGATAAGTGAAGAGCTAGCCATCACGCTCAGCCAAATAGACTCCCCTATGCGTTTATTCTTATTGCGACGAGAGATGCAAAATGTCTCCCCAGAGGGCCCGACGGCTGCCAAAGAGGCCTGGCAGACTGTACGTGTCATTACTTTCTATTAGATAAAGAAGGAAATGCGGCTCGCTGGGACTTGGGCGATGATGGCAGTCGTTTGTATGAGTGACAGAGCATCAGTCACCGGCAGACCCGAAGACGACTGCCAGGCGCCCCGTCCTGTCTTGTGCTGTCATATTTTTCTCCCCTGTTTAAGATGTTTTTGTCTTGGCAGAGTTTTGAAGTCATTAGGAGCCGGGAGCTGTCGCGCGCAGGAAACCGTCCAATCAGAGGACGCAGAGACTCTGCTGCTATAAGGCCTCGGCAAATGCAATATTGACTTCTATAATAAGCGCGTGACAAATGGAAAATTATACCTGTGTTCAGACAATCAATCTGACAAGTTTATAAAAAAGACATCACTCTAAAAAAATGATGGGTTGTTTGTTTGGGTCAAATGGACAAACCATTGGTTTATGTTTTAATAAGATTTTGGTTACACTTTATTTTCAGGTGAAGTAGTTGCATTGTACTTAATTAGTTAATTAATGTACTTACTATAGAGTTACGGTTAGGGTTTGGTTATGGGTTGGTTATTACAAATAATTTCCACTACATAGCAAAAATGTCACCTTGAAAAAAAAGTGTTACCGAAATGTTTAAACCCAGTGGTTGGGTTTGTCCATACTTGACCAAAACATTGGTTTAAACAATCCAGCATTTTTAAGAGTTTCACAGGAGGTTCTGGATGCTGATTGGTCAAAATAAAAAGATAAAATATACAAATGTTTGTGCACTCTAAGAATTACGAGTAACTTATTTCAGCCCATTTGTGGGCCAAAAAATGGACAAACCCAACGTCTGGATTAAAAAAAAAAATATTGAAAAGCTTACGTTTGGTTAGTCCATATTTGACCCAACATGGGTTGAAACAAGTTACACAGCATTTTTTTATAGTGCATCTCGTTACTTTCATTAGTGTTTGTTGGTTTTCATATATAGTGTAATTCTAGCACATTTATACAATATTAATGCAAAATTCACTATATTGTTTGCAAACCAGGGTTACTATCGTTAACTAAAACGGTAACTGAAATATAAATAATATAAGAAAAAACATATTTAATTCCGGGCTATAGTTGCCAAGGCAACATTTCATGTTTGCATTAAGTGCTAAAATAAGAAAGACTAAATAAAACTAAAATTAATAAAAAAACTTTATAGACATTAAAAAAGAATAAAATTAACAAAAATGCAGTTAAATTAAAGTTGAATTAAAAAATTAAAGTGAAAGCAGAAAATATAACAAAATTCAAAAGATTAGCAAAAACTATAACAGTATATCAATGTTACTATAATAATACATATTCAGGCATAACTACCACCCTTATTTGAATCTTTTGGTGGATTTAATTGTAAATTATAACATTAGTTTCACCAAAGACATTTACATTAATAAATAAACAAACTAGAAAAAACATACATATTAAGCTGCGATATAGGAGAAAATATTTAAACATCTGAAAAAAAGATTAATAATTAACAATATTGTGTATTAATAATGAACTATTTTTAAAAGCAAAAAAGTTGTTAATAGGCTAAAGCAGTGCCTGATTGCTTGGATACGGATGTTTGCGTTGAACTATGTCTAAAGTTCCCTCAGTTGTGTAAGTATGTTGGTAGTTTGTTGTTTTGATCACAGGATCAGTATTTGGATTGCATGCACAGTCAGAATCCCCCGCTGTGATTGGACGAGGTCTTTCGAGACCATATTTCACCTTCTCTAATATGAGAGGTTGTTTTCGCCCATCCACCCTGAGCATGTCAAATCCCTTTTCATCAAATATTCACACCACCAACGTCTGTAATGATTTTCTGTCGCTTTGTATCCTTTGCATCCTGTGATTCCCTCCGTCCTCCTCCGTGTCACATGCTATGAGGTCAGGAGTGTGTGTTAGCTCTGTGCAGGACGGTCACCCATGTTCTCATAGTGTTGTATGCAGCCTCTGAGTATTTATATATGACACAAATTATTATATCAATGTAAAGTCCACATAAAACCCAATATCACGGCATATTTTACGAGGTGGTTGACCCACCCCTGACCCCTGACCCCGCCCCTAAACCTAGCCATCACTGGGGTTTAGACAAATCATACAAATACGTACAAATTAGCCACCCCGTACTCACTCGTGTGAATTGGTCGTGAGACAGCGTTGCATAAAACATGAAAACTCAACATTTATTCCTATTATCAAAGAATAATATGATGATTTGATGATCAAGATCCTCA
>NC_142793.1:11066600-11069100 GCF_988280905.1 Pimephales promelas
ATCCTCTCTCGGTCAAAGTGGGCCATTTCATCAGCAAACACTACGTCCTGGACCAGCAGTGGCCCACGCGGACCAGCCGTCATGGAGTTTATCTTGTCCCCAATCGGGACTCCGGCTCCAGTGGTCAGGACATCTGGCCGCTGAGAAAAACAAACAAAACAAAATTAGACTGAATCTAATTAAAATGTTAACAAAACAAACCAAATCATTTTATTAATCAAACTCAAATAAAATTTATTTTATGATTATTTAACAATGCTTTCAAGTCAATATTCGTCATATTTAGATATTAACTATCTATTTTTATACTGTAAATACATATGAGGTCTATTACTTAAGTAAATACGTTTTGTAAAACTATACTGGCAAAATAAATAGTATTTTATAGGTATTTGGCATGAAAATGGTGATTAAATAACCATAACGGATATTATTTACTTATCTGGTTAAAGTTCAACGGTCGCAGATTCGCAGAAGTAACGTTAGAACTAAGTGTCTCGTTAAATAAATAAAAAGGAAAAGGGGATACATCAAAGTCCATTTAAGGCTGTATATAACGTATACGCATGCATGTACATACAAATAATAAATAAGATATTTAGATAAATTATAAATAATTACAATTACATAACACACAAAGCCGGCGTTCTCAAATGTGATTCGTTGAGCAAAGTGTCATTCATGTTATTGGCCAATCGCGTAAGAGAGGAGTGGGATGAGGCGGGGTCTTGAACCTCTTCCGTTAAAGTATGTCGTTGACCCACGTCAACTACGAAAACATTTCACCTGAAATTATAGAATAAACCTGATCTTTTTGGGTGTAATTTTGTGTAAACAACATACCATGCAATTAGACCCGCAGGGGATGTTATTTTCGATACCAGGATAGCATCAGACTAGTGTTTTATGAAATTGTATACAACAAGTATAATTGACAGTGTCTAAAGTTACTGCATTTATCCGTGACAAGTGACACATTAAATTCATGATTAAAACGCTCTGAGAGTCAAATGTTTGCTTTCAGTGAGACTATGCATTATTTTGTCAATAGTTTTAGAGTAAAGTCAACGCAACAATAGAGTGTTCTAGAGACGTTTTGCACATCAAAACACGAAGATGTTTAACCAAATCCCGTATTTATTCATCACAGCCTTGCGACCTTTGGCACAATTTCTCAATCCACAATAACCCATTAAAAGAAACGCTGAAAACCCAATTGAATGCACAAATCTGAAATTATTTTTAACATTACACA
Source organism: Pimephales promelas (assembly GCF_988280905.1). Classification (NCBI taxonomy): domain Eukaryota; kingdom Metazoa; phylum Chordata; class Actinopteri; order Cypriniformes; family Leuciscidae; genus Pimephales; species Pimephales promelas. The sequence goes on from NC_142793.1 coordinate 11,067,856, forward strand.
TTATTCAAAAAATATTCAGCAGCAAACCTGAGAGCCGCGGCCCTCCTTCCACAATTTCATCTGATCCGTCGCCTTGTCTCTGCCTGCCATTATTCAGGTCTTGAATGACACACAAAACGCGATACAAAACTTATGTGAATCCAAACACCGAACTCGGGGTATGTCTAAACGGTTGTATTTAACAGCCTGCTCTTTGTACTTGAACTTCTTGGACCCTAATGATTGCGACATTATTTGTCTCCATCCATTTATACGTAGAACCTAAATGGGCGGGGCTATGTCTTCCGAAAGTTGCCTCTTATTGGCCAATCACGATTGAGCTACATTTTACGTTTCTTACACATATTAATGAACTCTCCAGTGTTCTTTTAGTTTACTGTTTATTAAATATTTCGGTGTTCATTTTCAGATTAATAAAATATTCACTAGACCGAAGCTGAAGCAACTCAAACGAAATGGTCACGGGAAACACGTTACTTTTCTCAGCGCTGACCATGATTGACCAATCATAATAGCAGAAAATGTCATCGATGTCTCATTAACAGATTTTTCTAATGCTCGAAAACATGGAACCGTCAAAATAATAAGAAAGTGGGGAAATACAGTGACATTTAAAAGACACTGCAGGTGAATAAGGTAAACATTTTAACTGATAGATCACCATACTTTCCCCAATTATAGTTAATTATAGTTTTCTGAAATGGAATGTATTAATAAGCAAATGGATTAAATATAGGCACACATTTCCAGAACCGAAATCTGAACATTGGACAGGATCAAAAGTCTTCTTTAAAGATACATTTTGCAATCACCGATCTATATGATTGCAATTGAAATCTAATAATTAACACTGAAATGTGTTGGATTTTTCTTTTTACTAGTCTGAATGAAAACAAATTATGAAAGCAAAATGGAATTTTTTTTAACAAATTTGCTTTCCTTATTATTTACTTGTTGTATCTAATATTTTTTAAACATATTTTAATTCAAATACCTATATATCTCTCACCTCACACAAAACAACTGACTTCATATAAAACAAACCACATAAAGCATTTTTATTTAAACAATTCAGTGGATTGCAGTATGTCCTACATTACATGTGCATGCATTATCATTCGTTAAATCTTTTAAAGTTCACCGACATCAGATGTACAGATGAGAATATTGCTTCTATTAGGGTGAATTTGGCACAGAATGAAGTTTAATGGTGACAAGCTTAAAATACTGTTAGTAGTAAAAATG
>NC_142793.1:11254100-11319100 GCF_988280905.1 Pimephales promelas
ATAGCCATTACAGCATGCTGGATCTAAAAGACTCAGACTCAATCTACGTATAGACTTTTAACAATCAGCATAAATACAAGTCCACACTTCACCCCATTCTAGTCACAAAAAGTCCCGCCCGATGTTTTCTCAGCGCACACTTTACACAATTAATAGCAAAATGTAAATTGTAAATTCAAGGTACAATGATGAAATTCTTTCTCACACACAACTGGATGGATGGACAGACAGAAAGCAAAAGTTCTGCAAACAATCCCACAATCCTCTCAAACTCAAACACTATGAAACTTTGAATAGCTTTCAAAGAGTCAGGCAGATAGACAGACCCTTAATAACATAAAGCCAGCCAATCAGATTAGAGCCGGGCAGGTGATGCGTGAACGCTCAGCGTCTGAAGCCGATACGTGTCAGTGGGAGTGTTTGTTCTGCTCCGGCTGGGTTCTGGTCGTCTCCCGGTGGCCCTTAACGTTCAGACCAACCCCTGCAAACTCCTACAGAAGCCGCTATCTGTCAGATACGCTGAAATCACTCACAGACTGTCAACGCGGCACCTCTTTTATTCCGAAATCAACTCTATTTCTTTTCTGGCACATTGGCTTTAACATGATTTAAAGTGTAGCTGCAGGAGACGGCAGTATACTGAGGAAAAACACCATCCCAGGACTTACATAACATCACAGAAACACAAATCACGCGCTCTGCAAGAGAGGCTGAGTTGTACTCACGGGCAGTAAACGCTTCTCTGCTCTTTAGGACGGAGGCTGGTTCACAGGAGATGGAGACACGTTCTCTCCCGGGTCCACATTCCCCTCGTCTTAATGCGTCCTCGGTGGAAAATCCCACAACGGATGAAACTACAATGAGAAAAACAGAGCAGAAGAGAATATTTTCAATATTGGATTGTAGCAAATTTGCCTCGGCGCCTTTGAATATATATTTCATTTATTAGCCGCATTAGCCATCGCTATTGGTGCTATTGCTCAAACTGAGGCTTTGGGATTTGAATTGGGTATTGAAATTTGAAACATATCTCAACCTGCACCCTACAGACATGATTGATATCTCAAATTAAATGCGTGTTATTATTACTTTCCAAAGTTATTGGACGTTTCTTCAACTATGGACACTTTTTGTTACACTTTTCACACTCTCATTAGTTTAATTTGTTTACTAAGAACGTCCTATTAGTGAATAATAGGATTATCTTGTGGTGAATTGCCTTTTTGTTTTGTTCCAGAAATGTTCAAAATGTAGTTTCATAATGGTGTTATTTCCACCAAATCTTATTTTGATGGTCCCTTTTAATTAAACTACAAGTAACTTTGCAACTACATGTCGACTTATTCTAATACTCTACTGTACGGAAGCCCTGAAGCCCCGCAACCTAAAAAAAAAAAAAAAAAAAAAAATCAGAAAAAAAAGAAAAATCTGTAAAAAAAAAAAAAAAAAAATCTGTAAAAAAAATAAAAAATCTAGCATTTCGAGATTAAAGTCGAAACATTTCGAGAATAAAGTCAAAATATTTTGAGATTAAAGTCGAAACATTTTGAGAGACGAGAGTACGAGAACAGTCTTCCGTAGAAGCTGCCATTGTCTCACATTGCCGCACACACAGGCATTCATAATGGACAATAGCGAGTTTCACACTGTGTGTGTGTGTGTTTTGTTTCATCAAAGGAAATTCAACAGGTGCCAATCTACCAGCATTAGGCTACCATTATAGGCCGTTATAAAATATACTGCGCCGGAATAGACTTTAGCCTACAGGAAAACCAACACGGAAAACACTTTTCAGACTGGATGGAGAAATCCAGCTTTATGAATGAATGAATAGGGCATTTATATAGCGCTTTCATATATGCATACACTCAAAGTGCTTTACAATCATATCAGAGAATCTCTCCTCAACCATTAGTGGTTATTAAATCTTAGGAAATCACAGGATCCGGCCAAAATGATTGGACACAGAATGATGCACTTAAAATGTAGGCTATCCAGAGTGTATTTCCGGTGAAGAGGGAGACCGAACAGTTACTGTTGTGTTCTCGACCCAGATAGTGTTGACTAGACGAGCACGAAAACACCTCAGAAACACTGCCACTAGCACGTGTGACGTGTGTAGAATTTTGTTGAAAGCCCAGATAAAAGTAAAAAGCTACTATTTTGTGTTTATCCATGGCAGTTCGACTTCACACACTCACACGCGCGCGCTCTGAGCCAGTGGACGCGCACTGTTATGAATGCACAATATTTCGACTTTAATCTCGAAACATTTCGACTTTAATCTCGAAACATTTCGACTTTAATCTCGAAATGCTAGATTTTTTTTTTACAGATTTGTTTTTTTTTTTACTGACTTTTTTTTTTTTTTAGATTGCGGTTCAGGGCTTCCGTACTAATGAGAGTTAGTATGCACCGTTACTTATAGGCAACAGAATGTGTTAAAGGGACCATCAAAATAAAGTGAAACCCATTTCTGTAACAAAATGTTCGACTACTTTTCCTTCCTAAGGCTATTTCACAGCTAGCATTGTAGCCCTTAAACAGTATTCACTTTATAGCCCTTAATCCTGTAATTGTGGATAAATGTGGGGACAGAGGACTCAGGTGTGATCCTAATTTTTATTTATTATAAATGTTATATCAATGCTTTTAATAAAGTTTTGTCTATCAATTTATGGTGTTTTTTTATTTTTGGGGGTATTTTTGAATTTATTTACTTCAAAAAGTACCATATTTTCTATTTAAATTATTTCTATGTAAATTAATTAATATGTAGTTTTATTTTATTTTTTTTTAAACTACATTAAAATATCATTCCAATAAGTTCTTAGAGCTAAAACCTAAAGATGAAGTGACTTTGCTGTCACCTGGTGTCTTATTTTGGCTTATTTTAGAATGCTCTAAATTACAGTTTTTTCCCATTCATTTCTATGTGTGCCCATTATTGACCCAAATACAAGATTAAGGATTTTTTTTTTCACCCACTTAACATTGTAGAACTGAGTCAAAAAAATAAATAAATGGTGTGTGTTCAGGAGGCAAACTTCCAATTTATTTAAAAAATAAATCAAAACTATTTTGCCCACATTTGTCCAGAATACGGTTTTAGGGTTAAAAGCACAAAATTGAATAATGTGTTGGACAAAATGCAATCTTGATTGGAAATGATACACAATAAGGGTGTAAGGATACCCTCATGTCATGATTTGATACATATCATTATACTGAACTCCCGATATGATATTGCGATACGCCAAGACATATGGTAAAAGGTTAACAAAAAATGTACTGTTGATTAAAATGCTAAATTTGATATTACATTGTTGTCACAGTGTTGTTTGTTAAACCCTGGGTTAAACACTACAGGTCCTCAGTTTTCATGGTGTCTATGGATTCTCACTACAATTCCCATGATCCTGTCTGTCACTGATTATTCATTGCCTTACAGCTGTTTCTCGTCACCTTGTTAGCACTTGTGTATATTACAGTGTTTGTCACAGAGTTCTTGTACTGTATATTGTCCCCACACTCCTGTTGTTTTTGAGCCTGTTTCTAGTGTTTGTCTTTTACATTTTTGGATTTTGACCTTTGCCTGGACTGGTTGTGAGTACGGATTACCCCTTAATAAATTTTGCTATTGGATCTTGCGTTTCCTGTGTGTGTGTGCATCGTGACGATTGTGGGTTTAAATGAATAGGCTTGGACTCAGTGCGTGTAAGCCAAGGACAATGGTGACACCAGAATAACAATATACATGATTCTGAAGATGAAAATACAGAATTATTTTAGACGAATATGCTTGATCTCGGTCACTGACTAGATATTGTAAAATAAATGTAGGCCACTTTTTACTGGTAGCATAAGATATTTGGCATTATCAGGACCCACAAATATTCCCTCATTGCATTTTTATACATTATAATCATTATATATAGGCTATGTTTAATGTATTACTGACACTAAAACTCTGAAAATGTTTTTCTCACACAGTCGTTTTTATTTTGGGAGAACTATCCACAATACGTACTGTTGCATTTTTATATTGCGATATATTGTGGCACGATATATTGTTACACCCCTAATACACAATCAACATTCTGTTCACAAGTGATATTTACCTTCATTTTACTTTGTTTTCAATACATATAGCCTAACATGTCTCACATTTATAATAATGTTCGTTTTCTCACACAAACCGCTCGTTTCGTGTCTTAGGCCATCAATGTGTACTTACATCTACGAGTCATTAAATCATGTTTAATTTGGACTTCTCTGTGCATGCTCTTTGAGATGGTGACCATAGACCTCCATTATATGACTGACAGACAAGAACGAAAATACTGCAGAAACAAAGACCCCTACATCTTGAATGCCCTTGAGGTAAGCTAAAACATACCAAAAATTAATTTCAAAGTGAACTATCCCTTTAAAGACATAGGGATAGGTTCACGACTTGATTGGTCAGGTTTTATTACGTATATTTCATTATTTCACAGCCTTGGCAACAACTAACCACACAATGACCCCAAACAGCAGTCATAATAAAGTCCCTAAAGAAATATTCCTTTATTAAACACATCCACCACGCATATTTTAAATGGAGCTACATTACATGGCCGCGGCAGTTGTGACCGTTCCTCAAGGTTTAACAGCACTCAGTGTATTTTAAATGAGACCTGCAGTATTATAACTCATAACCCTTCCGTTTGATTGGCTCTGCTGTGAGCGTTCAGCGTTACTGATTGCCTCCGCCGGGAGGGTCTCTTTGTCTCCTCTTGGCTACACAATTAGAGTTTTCCCATCTCTGATTGGGCGCGAGGTGCGTAATACAGGATTCTCACACACACTGCGAGACCACCCTTCGTTTTCAGAGCCCATTTCCCAACTGCGGCTTCACCGCCACCTGAATCCCACCGGCTCACATCATCAAAGACACTTCCTGTAGTCCAGCATTGCACTCTGGGTATTTTTATTAGCCCTGAATGTGCAGGATTTATAGAACACGGAGGCTTGTTTATTACAAATTGTCAAGGTATCATTATGTTCTCCTCTGTGGTTTAACTTCAAAATACCCAAATGGAATATTCCACTAATATATTTGCAATCTATAGAGTTAGACTCTCCCAAATGTCAATTTAATGTTTTCTTTATGTGAGAAACCAAAACGCCTATTTAGCTTCACAAGAAACCAGCACAAGCCTGGGCCTGGAAATTCATATTAAGTTCAACAGGGCATCAATATCTCACGCTCAGCCGCTGAAGGTAAATCTCAGGACACTGAGAAGTACAGCTTTCTTTTACTTGTAGTAAACAAATATCTGTTGGACAAACACACTGTCAAACACTAAAGTTAATACAAATACATGCTGCTTAAAAATAGAAAAATGTGTTAGCAAGACAGCAGTCACAGCCAAAATCATCTATAAAAATAGCCTGACTGGGTTTGAGAGAACAAAAGCACGACCGGATTAACCATATGGGCATTTGGACACATACCCACTGGCACCACGTTCAGAAGGGCAACATCGAAGGACAGAAAAATGTGAAATCGATGGATAGACGACGACGTACAGCAAAATATATATATATATCATGGCCAAGAATTAAGAGATTCTTCCCTCTTTGTAGTAAATCATGGCCACGATTTACGAATTTGTTTCATAGTTTTAGTTTAATAGTGGCCACTAATTAAAAAATCTTTCCTACAAATTAATTAATTAATTAATAAATTAATTCCCTCATTTTAGTAAATCATTGCCACGATCAACTTATTTGAAACCTTGTTTTGATTTAACAAGTACAAATGATTACAATGCGGCCACAATTTAGTAAAAAGATGGAACAAATTCCCAATGACAGGAATGCGTTTCTTTTGCATTTTCTGCACACAACCAAAAATGTGGTCAAACCAATCAACTAAAATGAATAAATTGAAGGAATGAATTCTTAATTCGTGGCCACCATGTATTCATATATTCGTTCATCAGCTGGATGGAGATTCCAACAATATCGATTCTCTGAGCCATTTTATTGTTATTGCTGTGGAGTGAACTACATATTTTATCGTCATCTTTATCGTTATCATCCTTGGTGTGAAGGACTTTAACTTAAAGATAGATTATTAGTTAAGATTATTATAGAAAATAGATTAGTAGGGTCTTTTTCTCAAGATGATAGTCATACAGTAAAGAAATGTTTTTTTTTTTTTTTTAATAAAATGTAGTTATATTAAGATTAGCTATTTAGATAACCCAAATATATTTAGATTGGAAAACTATTTTAAAAATTGCCAAAAATAAAAGGAAATATAAATAACTAAAACTTAATATATATATATATATATATATATATATATATATATACTGTATATATATATATATATATATATATATACACACACACACACATATACGTTTTAGTCATTTATATTTCCTTTTATTTTTGGCAATTTTTAAAATAGTTTTGTAATATTTCCGAGATGATAAAAGAAGATCTTGCAGAGGATTTTGATATGGGCTTCAAAGGTGAGTTGTGGATCAAATCTTACACCAAGATTGGTGACTGTTGTGGAGAGAGGAATATCTTGACCATAGATAGTTATACCGGTTATGGAGGATGACTGGATTTGATGTGAGGTGCCAATAAGAATTGCTTCATTTTTGGAGAATATTATATTTCATTAACACCTTTATCTCCTCCAGACAGGCAGTAAGTGTTGAAGACTATGATGATGTTGACGATGCTGCAGTAAGTTGTGAGTCGGATTTAAAGTACAGTTGTGTGCCATCAGCATAACAGTGAAATGAGACTCCATGGGGGCTGATGACGTGGCCAAGGGGGAGGATGTAAATGATGAAGAGGATGGGGCCAAGGACTGACCCCTGGGGTACTCCACAGGTAACTGTGTGTTGCTGGGACCTTGCACTTCCAAGTGAAATGTACTCTGTTCTGTCCGTGAGATATGATTTAAACCAGTTCAGAGCAGTGTCAGTAAGTCCAGTGGTTTGGTGTAGCTGATTGAGAAGAATGCCATGATCCAAAAGCAAAGGACAGGTCGAGGAGTATTAGGAGGGAAGGTGAGCCAGCATTAGCTGGCATTCGTAGGTCATTTGTGACTCTAACGAGTGCTGTTTCTGTGCCATAATCAGAACAGAAACCAGACTGGAATTTTTCAAAAAAACGTGGTTATGTTTGAGATGGTCCTGGAGATGGGTGGCGACAACTTTTTCCAGAACTTTTGAGATGAACCGGAGATTGGAAATTGGCCTGTAATTTGTAAGCGTATCTGGAGCAAGGGTGGGTTTTTTCAGAAGTGGTCTGATTATGGCAGTTTTAAGGGCAGATTGAACATTGCCAGACTGGAGAGAGTGGTTGATTACAATGGTAATCAGAGGGCTTGGGACAGAGGTGTTTGCTTTTACTAGAGCAGTAGGAAAATGGTCGAGGGCACAAGTGGTGGGTTTCATCCTTTTGATGATCTTCTCAACCTCTTGCTTGGCGATTTCTGGAAAGCACTTTAGGGGATGGGAGATTGCAAGCTGTGAGTGTACAGTTGGGGTGGGTTGTGTTGAGGATCTGGGAAAGGAAGAGTGGATTGAGTCTATTTTTGTTTTGAAAAAGTGCTTTTATGTGAGTGAAGGGTCTGTGGTGGAGTACAGCTGCTTGGAGTCTCCTGTTTCTGATGCTGTTTGAGTGGAATAGTGACTGCGCCTCTGTGAGTGACTTTGAGTATTTCTTTTGGTGTTCCCGAAAAGCTTGTTGGTGCACAGTGAGACCTGTGGCTTTGTATCTCCGCTCGATGGCACACCCAGATGCCTTCATTTTCCGTAGCTCACTGGTGTACCAGGGGGCTGATCGGGAGAAAGTAACTGCTCTGGTTTAGACTGGGGCGTAGAGATCCAGGATACTCTTAAGGGTGTTGTTGTAGTCCATGGCTGGTAAACAGTTTACGGAAAGGAGATGCTGGAGGTCGGATGCCATTGATGTTTCTGAAGCAGATTTGGCGTTTGGGCTTGATGAGGGTGGACGGTGAAGACATCCTCATGGAAATTACCTTGTGGTCGGAAATACCCAGATGATTACTGAGATGATCAGAGTTTGTAATAACCCGGTCGAGTGTGTGTCCCCTAGTGTGAGTGGTGACATCGACAAGTTGTGTCAGAATAAAACAGTCAAGTAATTGGAGGAATTCCTGCAAAACGACAGGTAGGGGAACTCATCTTGACAAAGATGAGTTCTGTTTGGGTGTTATTGTTGTGGAGAAAGGGGGCTTACATTAAAATGCAAGGCATTCAAAAGAAGACAGTTCAGCCGGAGTGATACCGGACAGGCCCAGATCACTTCGGTGGATGACAGCCAGACCACCGTCGCGCCCTGTGCTGTGGGCTTTCTGAAGGTTGCAGTAGCCAGGAGGACAGGTCTCATTTAAGACATCTGGTTTGTGCCAGGTTTCTGTAAGGCACACCAAATCCAAACATTTATCTAAAGTATGTTTTAGATCCATCTTGATGGTAGATGGAGTATCTCTGTATTGGCCAGAGTAGACTGAAATCCCAGCCCATTCTCATCCCAAGGCGTCACCTACTGTAACTGACGCCTTCGGAAGCATTTTGACCATGCTTCAAAATCTGACGCTTTAGGCACTCTTTAGGATCGCGTGTAACCCTAACCCAGACCTAAACCTACCCGAGTCATCTAACTGACGCTTTTCCTTTAGCGTCAGTTAGATGACGCCATAGGATCGCGTCATGTAAATGATGCTAAAGGGCGCCTAAAGCGTCGAATATTGAAGCATGGTCAAAAGGTGACGCCTTGGGGTGAGAATGCGTTGGAAATCCACTCTACGTTTTCCCTGCCGATCAGTGCTTAGTGTTGCCGTGGAAACTCCAGCGTTAATTTGCTCTGGGAGTGGTAGCGCCCTGACGACGTGTTGGAGGTGCGACGGGGCGTGTGCCAGACCAGAGGGAAGGAATGCCGTGTTCAGACTGGGAAAAAACAAACTTTCGGCCACGGCATCTGTGAATGTAACGCGGCCGGCGAAGCAGTCCAAGTTGTTTAACGACTGATATGCATGATGGAGCGGTGTAGTTGTTGAATCTCTTCAGTTGGGGGATGGAATACTTCAACATCATGTCAGTCGCGGAGAGTGGTCTGATGTCCGTTAGCAATGCCCGAGAGCCGCCAGACTCAGCAGGCGAACAGCAGCGACTTTGGGTGGAGACCTCACAAACATCAGCAGTGACTGAAAATTTCTCGACGGCAGCCAGCGATGAATAGATACGGGTAAACTGGTAAGTTGACATCCGCTGGAGTCGGCGGAATCCGTACAAAACACATCCACAATGTTTACAAGTGAGCAACGACACTCGTATAACTTACTGGATGTAGTACTGGTCGATAAACGTATTGTATAATGTACTGTATGGCCTAGTTGTATAGCAACAGTTGTTGCTACTAGAGCCAGACCGATATATCGGCAGGCCGATGTTATCGGCCGATATTAGGCATTTTCCATAATATCGGTATAATGGCCGATAAATGAATATTTAAAAAATAAAATAACAACGGAAGAAACACGCTTCAATCATCTCTCCTTGGCCTGTTATATTGAAAATGTATGTTTTACAATTTGCAGTATGACGTTATCTATTGCTAAATTATGGCTCATCATAGACTAGCTAACCACAAAGTGCTAACTAATGCCACTATCATCAGTGGAAGAGCGCTAACATTAACATTAATGAGCTTGGAAACCACAATGAACTTTTTCTAAATAAAGTAATGATTACTATATTTATAACTAGCATATCTCTAGTTACCATCCCTGCATTGTAAAATGTAAGTTAGACTTGCGAGGAGTGAACATTTAGACATAGAGAAAAAGTATCAAACGTATCTTGTGCAGAAAAGTTCGCTTTTCTTTTACACGTGTGTGAAATCCAACAATATTTAATAAAAAAAATATCGGCCGATGTATCGGAATATCGGATTTTAAACCCAAAAATATTTGTATCGGTATCGGCCTTCAAAATCCTTTAAAAAATATTTTAAAATATTTTCAAGATTTGTTATCACAACATTTTTTCTTTTGTCAAATCAACTTAAATAATTTATTTAGTTCGGATAATTTATTATTTTGAGTTTCTGATGATTAAATCAATCTCCTTCATTGTATGAACTCACTTTTTACAGTTCAATCAACTTAAAATTTTAAGGCAACCAGGTGACTTAATTTTTTAAGTTAAACTAACAATGTTTTTTTTACAGTGATACATGCAAGATATATATATGCAAGATAAATTTTTTCAAATCTATATTAGTGATATTAGTGGCCATTTTTTTTATAAATACTTTGAAATATATCTCACTGCACTGTAAAAGAACTAAAATATTAAAAAAGATTTTTTTTTCTTTCAAGCGAAGACTAAATTTGACTCTTTAAAAGGAGCGTGCAAATTACAGCTCTGATTGGAGTCCAAAGAGAACAAAGGCTTTTGCTTTGCAATCAACCACTGGAGTCTGACAAAATAATTTCTTTTTTAAGAAACAATTCTTCTTAAAGCCACAACAGAAGGATCCGGCACTAAAATATCCCGCTCTCCATATCCTGATGTGGAAATGAACCTGTGACCCGCAATAAGATCAAAGAAGCAATTACTGACTCATAAATTTACTTGTTTGCTGTGCCGAAAAGTCGAGTGGCATGCTAAGAGTCAAACCATGATCTAATCATATTGGAAAAGCAATCAAACGGAAGTTTAATTAATGAGCTTTTGAGTTATTGCTCAACTTGACACGAATCCTCACGGGAAAGGAGTTTAATCTAATGCTGAGATAAGTCATAAACATTCTTACAGACAGAAGATGCTCTCTGATCAGTCGGCACAGAGACGATTAAACGCATCTGGATATCAGAAGTCTTAGGAGTTGGAAATTAAAGCTAGTCAGAATGCATGTGAGGGCCCAATAACTTTTCGTGTCGACAACCAAGAAGTCACGATAGCTTTAGCTAAAGTAGATGTCAATCTTTTCTATCAATAACAACTTAAAGTGGCAACACTTTACATTAAGGTTCCATTTGGTAACTACACTGTCCAACCAAGTCTATGATTGGATCATTATTGCAGTAATTATTTTGTTTCTAGCATGTTATATGCTTTCTTCTAACCCTAATTGATGGAGTGTGTAGCTTTTCATTTCTTAAGCAGTCATGTAGGAAGACACAACATGATATTCCAGGATGACAATGTCAAGATTCATCAGACATCAGATTCAATGGTTGTGAGGAGCTTGAAGAATCATTTTCACGCATGAATCGTCACTGAGTCCAGATCTTAAATTCACTGGAAGTCTTTGGGATGTGCTGGAGGAGACTTTACAGAGTGCTGGACTCTTGCATTATCAATTCAATATCTTGACCAAAAATAAATGCACCACTTGATGGAAATAAATGTTGTGATGTTATTTCATAATAATCACAGCAATAATGATCCAATCAGACTCTTAATTTAAATCCAGACTTTTTCTTTTTTTCGGCTGGGCAGTGTATAGTTAACATGAACCAACAATGTAAAGAGCAGTTCTTCATTTACTAATGCATTGTTGTGTTGTATCTGTTAATATTATTAAAGTTGAACAGTTGTAATTTCATTTACTGAAGTTAACAAAGACGAATAAATATGGTTACAATTATATCTAATCCTAGTTAAGGCATGGACCAATGTTAACTAATGGATACTTATGGTAAAGTGACTTCTGAAGACATTTGGTTCTTATGAAAATGAGGGTGAGTCCATTAATTAATTAGAATATTAATTGCATGGTCCCAAACAGACACCCACCCACTGCAAACACACATCCTCATTGATCTATTTGACCGAACCTCTTTTAATTACTTAACAGCATTACAAGCATTTCTGATCTCCCAGCTGTCCCGTGTGTCACGCACGGGAAAGAGTGATTACCCCACACCGAGCGCCATTTAAAGGCCGCTGGAATCAAAATGACACTCGATTGAGAGGTACGCCGCAATATTTTGGCTTTCCACTGCAAATGAGATCCTGTTAAAATACTGGGGAGAATTTAATTCCCCATCATTCCAGTCACTGGCCGCCGGCATTTTGTGGTAGGGCACATATGAGAATTACTCCATTCTTCTTCCACAGTTATGGCCATCTATCAGTCCAAGCATAATTATTCCCTAGGCGCCAGAAAGCTGACAGGCCTATTGCCTGTTCACTCTCCATACAATGGGGTCTAATCTTGCTGGTGAGATGTGTGGCAAGGCGGACCTCAGATTCTGGCACACATGAATGGAATGGGGCGGGACTGGAGGCGGGGCTTACAGACAATCAGGGGATTGTTAATTGTACTGTTACGGCTTACTATTAAGAGTTCTCATTCATCTCAATGAGTGCTCGGCTATCAGCGAAGGCGAAGAACAAACTGCTATGACCCAATTTTGAACAAAATCAGGCCAAAACGAAGTTTGTTTGGAGCTCGTTTTGGGAGTTCAAAAAACGCGGATAAAATCATGAACACACTGGAGAGCTGCTTTGTGGTACAGAATGAAGTTGTACTTCTGCGTAAATGAGACACTGACACTGTTTTTCATGTTTAATACAGTAAAGCTGCTTTATTTTAAGCAATCGATTGTATGTGTTGTGACTTTACTAGATCTCGTTGCTATGATCAGAAGCTTTTCTTATGCTTTATTAAAATGCTTGCAGTTTTCTCAGTTTTGTTGTGTGTTAATTTTGTTATTGAGTGAAAAGTCTCTTTAAGTCTAATTCACCTTTGGCTAAGCCCCGCCCCCCCCCTTAGTTACTGTTGCTACATCCGTCAAACTTCATCTGGGCTCTGGTTTGGTATCAACATGACAGCTCTTCCTGCTGAATTGTTATCAAACTTTTAATAAGCAGAAAATAAAGAGTCCGATAGAAGTAGGCAAAAGGGGCTGCAATATGCGTTCGAAGGCTAAACAACATCCAAATAGAGGCAAAAGAATAACGTTACCGGTCACAGTCAAAAAATGAACCACCGCATATTCTACTAATATCAGGGAGCAACACTGTTCATGCAAAGCTGGGTAGGTCTCTATTCACTTCTATAATCGTTATTACAAAGCAAACGGACTACATGAGTATGACGTTGTATTTATTAGCGGTGTGTGCTAGCGTATCAACAACCTGTATGAGAACCGAAATCATAACCTAAAACATTATAAAATGGTCTAACTAGTAACTTCACAGTAAGAACAGTTAGAAGCAAAAAAGATGTGCTTGTTGATCTTTGAGGGGTTTAGCTGACTGAGGACGTCCACACAGTTTAATCCAAACACGACACTTGTCAGGATTTGACTTTGGTTTTGGGAAGGGAAAAAACGGACACCCCCCTCCAACCTCTCTGGGAAACGCGTATCTGTGTTGCAAATGCCCGACGCACAACGTTTAACCATAATTTTTGATAAAACTAAGACGGTAATAGCCTGCCGAGAACAAAAATATGAGACGCCTGTGTTGAAAGTCAATGGAGAGCTGTGAAAAAGTGTCGGACCTCTGTGGGAGCTCGTTCTTGGCTGCGCTGTGATTGGTCAATCTACATTCTAGGGTGTGGCTTAGCCAAAGGCGAATTATCTCTCTCAGCAGTGTGGACAGTGTCGGATGTTCGATAACATTGCATCGCTGGTCAGGTATTTCGAACTTCGTTTTACCCCTAAACGAAGAAAGAAAAAGTACTTTGCCGAGAGCATATCGGGGCCTCAATCAGTCTGGAGACGCAGGAAGTGATGTCATGACAGCGCTGATTGGCGTACAACACAATCCCAAGCACTTTAGTAAGCACTATCCTGTGTTGTGACATCAAAAGCTGTAGACGGGGAAAGTCCATTTCATGTTTTTAAGGGCCCTCAAAGATTGTACCAAAACTATTAATTCCTTTACATCTAACCGTCAAGTACCATCTATCCATCCATCTGCCCATCCTTCAAACGTCAAGCTTTTAAAACTATTTCAATCTTAAATTCCCATTTCAAAATATTTGAATGTTTCTGACTAGGCTTTCTCAAGCCAACATGAAAGATTGTATACAAACGTTGCTATTTATTTTGTTACATTATTTTATTTATTGCAAGCATTTCGAATGGCTAAAACAAGCAGAAGCAAGGTGCTAAAAACAGCCAGACAGGGATGAGATGATTAGGGCGGGGCTTAGCGCTGAAGCAGGGGCTGGTGGGCGGAGCTAAGAGTCAAGGAAGTGTGAGTAACAACAGCAGCGTGTCTGAAGGCAGAACTCGCTGGCCTCTTGCCCTCCTCCTCCAGGCAGAAACATTTCTATTCACAGCTGACTTCAACTCGCTCTGAACACCTGCCTTAGCATGGCTGTGTTCAGGGGAAAATGACATCCTCTACAGTTACTGAAAAACCCTGAAATCTTTCTCCTTTGACAGGAGCCCTGCTGTGCTCTTTGCTCTCATGCTCGTCTGTTTGAAGGTCCACATTTTACATTCTCAAAGGGCATTTATTGTGTGTGACACCTTTCCAAAGATTCTGTCAAGAATCTCTGTCAGGATATTTTACATGAAATACGTTTCTATAAGACTTGATCAAACTCACCACTGCGATTGATGCTGACGACTCTATTGAAGAGAAGACTGATGATTCAGAAACATTAGTTTACTAAAGAAAAAAGGAAGCCATTTCATCTTCAGAATTTGGTTTGTTTGAAAATGTTTCTTTTTTTAATTGAGTGTAGTTCGGTGTTAAAAGGTTAGTTCACCTTAAAAATGAAAATTCTGTCAGTATTTCCTCACCCTCATGTTGTTCCAACCCCGTAAGACCTTCGTTCATCTTCGCAACACAAATTAAGATATTTTTGATGAAATCTGAGAGCTTGATCACTCCTCCACACTAGTCCATAGGCTTCTTGAGGGATTGAAACTTGCCGTCCTCAAAAAGTTATTAAAGACATCGTTAAAATAGTCCAATTGACGACAGTGGCTCAATCTTAACTTTATCAAGTGACGAGAACACTTTTTGTGCGTAAAAAACAACAAAAATAGCGACTTTTTTTCAACTCTCTCTGCCTCGAGTCAGGTTACTAGTTTAACAGCGTATGATCTGTTGTTGTACGTCACACGCATCACACAGAAGACCAGCGTCGGCCAATAGTGAGCCTACATGTGATGTAGCTCTACGCTATCACGCTACCAGAAGTAAATGAATAGTTTAAATAAAGTCGTTATTTATGTTCGTTTTAATGCACAAAAAGTGTTCTCGTCGCTTGATAAAGTTAAGATTGAGCCACTGAAGTCACTTGGACTATTTTAACGATGTCTTTAATAACTTTTCGAGGCCGGCAAGTTTCAATCCCTCAAGAAGCCTATGGACTAGTATGGAGGAGTGATCCAGCTCTCAGATTTCATCAAAAATATCTTAATTTGTGTTTTGAAGATGAACGAAGGTCTTACGAGGTTGGAACAACATGAGGGTGAGTAAATACTGACAGAATTTTCATATTTGGGTGAACTATCCCTTTAACCCTTCAATGGTTCAATCTATAGATTCTGAAAGCGAGATTAGTTTAAGTGAATCAGTTCGTTCAACTTAAATGCATAAAACAATAATTCAATTAAAAAAAAATCGATTCGTTCAGGTGCAATATGTACACATATCAATGTCTAATTTATTTTAGTGAATCAATTTATTCAAGATCAAACTGAAATGATTCACTGAATCTTTTCACAAAAATCAATGTGTGGTATACTTTTTAAAAAGCAAAATGTTCAGTAAATACATTTTAATAAGTCAATTCTATTTATTACATATCTATTTACCTGTTGACATTTAACTACAAATTATTTTCAGGTTGGCAAAGCAGATTCACAAATGTTTTGTGTTTAGGTGAAAATACATAAAAAAGACTCTCTGACATCAACAAAACAACATTCTTTTATATTCCAGTAATCACATTTCAGGTTTATTCCTGTACGGAAGGGGTTTCCGGTAATTTACTTGTACCAAGAGTTGGATTTTGAACATATTAACTAATATAAATGGAACATGGAGAGCTGAACACAATAGACACAGTGTTTCCTGCCGCTGTGGCACTAAAGCAGCGGTAATGAGTTCTAAGGAGACAAGAATCGAAAACCTCACACTAGGCCAGCAAAACACAACCCCAACAGCGGGCAGAAAAATAACCATTAAATTTAGTTTGTTCTGGATGTTTTAATGTGTAAAGAATGTGATGTGTCACATTGGATTTTGAGTGGATGTTTCTATCAGTTATATAGAGGCCACCAAGAGCTCAATTTTATATGGGCAACTGTAATAAAGCACATTTATCTAAATGAAAACTGCTGCAAATGTAGGAGACAAAAATAGTATTTGAGTGGATATATATATATAGAGAGAGAGATAGATAAATAGAGAAAATCTATATATATATATCCTTTAAGAGAGACACCAACTTTCTATATACATATAAAGGTACATAAAATGTACAAGAAGATACACGTGCAAAGATTTGCGAAAAACTTTTGCTCTTTCACACTTTTAGGCATTTGCTGAGAATATTGAGAATTTCAGACAGGCAAGTACAGTTAATTGTGCTTTCGTAAATCCAATTCAATGGATTCATTGAGTTCAGCTATTTCCACACCATTTAAGGCAAATCGTATGGCTTTCTATCCATCAAGTGCTCTATCAAAGCTTTCTCTAGCATATAAACGGCCTCATTCAACCAACAGCAACTAATCAAATACTCCGCTTAAACTTGAGATGTTTTATCAAATCTGTAGACGTGCATCAGCCACCGACTGTCTGGGTATCACGACACCTAATGAGAGACACGAAGCATTGTACACAGAACCAACTTTCTAGTGGCATTGAAGATTAAAAGTACTTCAGTTTTTCAATGGCAACCGGCCTTGATGACTTATTCATTAAAGAAAACGACGGCGTGAGGGATGGAAGCGCCTGAATACCCCAAAAACTTTACAAAGTGCTTGTAATCTGATGACCTCAGATTCTGAATCTCCTCTACACTTCCACTGTGAATAAAAACCCCCTTCAGCAGATGTCTGGATAACAAGATCTCCGATTTAAAGAGTGCAATCAGGGTGTGAGAAATCTCTTCCTTCAAGCCATGGGGGAAAAATGGGAAACAAACAGCAGATCTGTGCACAGTGTGTTGGACTAGTTAGGGTTCGCAGCATGTTGATGGAGCAACTTTTATTTAACTGGACCAGCATGACAAATCTGTCCCAGTTCAGTGTCCAGTCATACGGTTTTAATTCCTTTAGAGTGCGTTTGTGTTTGGGAGTGTGTATTGAGTCGTCATAAATCTGGTTGTGTAGACGACACAACCTTCACTGCTGACCGCAGATAAGCAAACATTTGAGCTGAGGGGGATGAAACCAAGGCCCTGTTTACGCCATGGTGTTAAGATGTGTTTTGGTCGATTGGATCATAAGTAGACGAGGCAGAAACAATCCCGTTTACACATGGTGTTTTAACCCATCTCTTTTGCCCTCTTTCGACCACTTCTGCCCTGATTTCTTCGAAATGTAAATGTAAATTTTCAGATTTTCCGATATAAGCTTGCACAATTTGCATATAAACGCACCAAAGACGACATAGAACTACTTTGACTACTTGTGCTGGTTTAGGTGGTGGAGTAGTGTTTGCCGTGTAACTAAACTTCAGGTTCTGTGGGGTGCGGACTGGATCGATTCCATTCGCTTCCGAAGAAATCTTTGGGGTGCGGACTGATGGCGCAGAGAACTCGAGGTTACCCCGTGAGTCAGTCCTAAAGCTTCCCCTGTCCGAGTTTAGGGCAAAATCGGGTCTATTGGAGACGTCCAAAAGATTTATTAGGCACGTTGAAAGAATACCACAAGATACAGTGTAATCACCATGGGAAAAACTGTAAAACTGAGAGCTGTGAAAAATATGATACACTGGCTGGTTATACATTTTCTCAAATATGTATTTTGGATCATTTTTAATCCAAAAAAAGCTACGGACTGCAGCTTTAAAGGGATACTCCACTTTTTTTTGGGAAATAGGCTCATTTTACCACTCCTCCAGAGTTAAACAGTTTAGTTTTACCGTTTTCAAATCCATTCAGCCGATTTTCTGATATTTAGAAGAATATCAGTAACCAGACAGGTTCTGGTCTCATTGACTTCCTTAGTAGGAAAAAAATATACTATGGAAGTCAATGAGACCAGAAACTGTCTGGTTACTGATATTCTTCTAAATATCAAAAAATCGGCTGAATACATTCGAAAACGGTAAAACCCAACTGTTTAACTCTGGGGGAGTGGTAAAATGAGTCTATTTCCAAAAAAAAGTTGAGTATCCCTTTGAGATGCCAAAAATAAATACTGATTACCCCAAACTAGTTGGTCAAATTGGGGTGTAACAATATGAAGAGTTCAGATGCAAAAGCCTCTAAATGCCATTTGAAATTTTCTTCTTTAATGATGATTTTTATCAAACTTGTAAATTTAGGTTCAGTAATTTCACTTAAATAACAATTAATAGGTAATCATCATCGCCATTTAAATATACAAGCTTGATAAAAATGATCATTCTAGAAGAAAATTTCAAATGGCACTCTTCATGCCACAATATATCGCAATACAAAAATGCAAATACGTATCGTGGAAAGTGACAATATGCATCGTGGATATATATAATGTAGATTATAATGTATAATAATGCAATGGGGGGATATTTGTCGGTCCTGCCTGATAATGCCAAATGTCTGATGTTACCAGTAAAAAGTGGTTGAGATTATTTTCAATATATCTAGTCATTGAGAGCATGCACGCATTTTCATCTACAATAACTCAGTAATTTCATCTTCAGAATCATGAATATTGTTATTCTGGTGTCAGCATTGTCCTTGGGTTACAAGCACTGAGTCCAAGCCTATTCATTTTTAAACCCACAATGTAATATCAAATTTAGCATTGTATTCAACAGTAGATTTTTTGTCTTGGAGTATCTCAATAATATCGTATCGTGATATGTATCGAATCGTGACATAAGGGTATCGTTACACCCCTAAAGCCACCATGTTTATGCAACTGGCCTAATTCTAAAATTTGGAAACAACTAAGTACAGATTCTCTTGGCACTCCAGAATCCTCAAATGTTTCAATCTGGATTCATTCTAAAAACGTCAATTTCTCCAATTGTTGATTCTACACCTGTTCTGAACTCTATACTCCAACGCCTAGGGCTGGTTTTTCTTCTGAACTCTCTCTTTGAAATCTCTCCTGAACTCTAGATCTGTAAAACTCTCAGATTCGAACAAAAAGATTAAGCCTAGATCCATTCAGAACTCTCATAATCTCTAGATACATTTTGAAGTCTAGAATTCTCAGAGTTAGTCCAATATAATCAGAACTGTAGAATTTTCAAACGTAAGATTCATTTCGAACGTTTAGAGTGCCTAGACAGTGATGGAGTAATAGACATTCAGATTCACACTCACAGCAATGGCTTTCCAGAGCCTCAGATTGCATATGAACCAAAAACAAAAATCCCATCCCATCTCTGAATGATTAATAAGGCCAGAAGATATTTTATAACAAATGCAGCTATTTCTGAGGACTGAGTTGTGCTCAGCAGCAGATGGCAAGAGCTGCTGAAGGTTTTATCATGAATATGAACAATAAAAACGCTTAAAGAAGGACTTTAACTCCACTCGCCAGCAGAACGCGCTGAGAGTACAGCAAAGTGGCTTTTTCCTCTTTCCTCCAGACGAATGAGCAGTTAGAATGAAACGACTCATTGGGCTAATCAAGAACGAGAGAGAAGAATGAGAGGAGAATGGAAGCCCCAAGAACCTCCTTCATCAAAGTCCAGTTTGCACCATGAGGCCATGGAAATCTAACACAGTCTCATCCCAAGAAGTCATATAACTGACGTCTTGGGACGTCTTTTGACCATACGTCAACATCCGCCTTTTTAAGGTACCCTTAAAGGTTCTCTGAGCGATCCTGGGTGTTGACGCTCGGAATATTTTCAAACAAATCGGAGGCTAGCTAGACCCTCCCTCCTCCGCTTCTCATCTCCTCCCCCTCCCTTCCGTCCTTCCTGAAATAATTGTGAACGTGCATTTCTAGCTATTATATCCTTGTGTGTGTTTGGCGAACATAAAGCGTCAATTTAGAAGAAAAAAATTATTTAACGTTACCCACCTGTCCAGCAAAAACAGAGTAACCTGAATGTCGGACTGGAAGCCCTTCCGCCGCCGGAGTTCTCGCCATCGTTCAAAAGCTTTGCTACCGATGTAAATTCGGAACTTCGCACGTTCTTTATCCGACTCCTTCTTCTTTTTAATTTGTTCTTCAGAACGACGTCTCTTTGGTCGTGTTTCGGCCATTTTTCAAACTTCCCTCTTATGCTTCTTTCTCCTTCACACTCACACACACCCCCTTCATGTGCACGCGCACTTACCCCCCAGACCCACCCTCAAATACTTCTTGCCAGTGATTGGCTGGAACACTGTTTGTTAGGTTTCGTGGTCCGGGTGAGACATGATTGTTTTTGTTGCCGTTTTCGGAGCCTCTGGTGTCTACAGAGACCGTGTTTTTTTACAGCGTGTTTACGGGACAGGCAGCTAGCCGATAGTGAGGAGACATTTGATGTATGTGACAAAAAATGTTTTGGCCCCACATCGCTTAGAGAACCTTTAAACGTCTGTTACATGACGATCCCGGGCCGTCATACAACTGACGCTTTACCTTTAACGTTGGTTAGGTGAAGGTCTGGGGTAGGGTTAGGATCCGATAACGTCATCTAACCGACGTTTAAGGGTACCCTAAAAAGGCGGATGTTGACGTATGGTCAAAACACGTCATATAACTGACGTCTTGGGATGAGACTGCGCTGGGAAATCACACTACTTGCCAAGCTCAATCTGACTTTCTAAACGGAAAAATAACAACGAATCATATCTAAAATACAACCAGGTGTTATATGTATAATCTATTTGTAAACTGTTATACGCTCTCCTAGTTGAAAATGAAATGGTAGTTGAGGTCAGACTAACATAAATCTCATATTTCATTTGATCATGATATGAGTTGAATCTGTGTTTGAACAGAAGCTCAGAAGTGAATCTCAGCGCTGTATGAATACCCTTATCGATGCCCTAGAAGTGAAGACTGAGGATTGTGAGCCGTGAAGGGCCGACAGCGCTGACAGCGGGCAAATAACGGCTCAGTCCAGCCATCACCCCCCGAGATAAGAGCTGCCATTCAGAGAGACTGACATACCAAAGAGTGCGAGTTCAGCCATTCTAGTGCCCTCAATCGCACAAAAGACTTCATTTATCATTCTTAACGCTCTTAACAACTTTCAGACCGGTGGATCAGGACGCTTCAGGAGAACCACAGGCAAACGCCACGGAAGTAGTGCAGCTTAATTATTAAACATGCAAATGGCATTGAAATAGGTTAACATAAAATAATGCAATATAAAATTCAAATTTTGTTGGTTTAACTTAAAAAATTAAGCAACCTGGTTGCCTTAAAATTTTAAGTTCATTGAAATGGAAAAATTGAGTTAATACAATGAAGGAGATTGATTTAATCGCCGAAAACTCAAAATATCATGTTATCTGAACTATAATTTGACAAAAGAAAAAAATGTGATTACAAATCATGAAAATATTTATTGACAGTGAAGAACAATAATTAGTTATGAAATATATACATTTTTCGATTTCAATAATAATAATTATCACAATTATTCAAATTTGATTTAAAATGTAATATAATATAATATAATTATCATGAATGAAGTAAGTCGTGATAACGGGAAAGCAGCTTTTGTTGTGTCGAGATCACGAGAAAGACAAATAATAATCCATTGCCTCTTAGGGCTTCCGTAATAATATAATATTATTATTTGTATTTGTATTATATTATTAATATTAATATAATCTGCAATGGTGTACGTAAGTGTTTTAAACACTGTAATTCCGGGCCGTTCTTGATCTGAGACTCTCGTTTTCTGCTGCATGGTTGTGAGCCACAAAATAGCTCTAAAACGCTTTTTAAATAGGCTACGCTCTATGTGCCAGCCACACACCGTGTTTTTCAAGCACACAGACAAACGAAGGGCTGAAGAGCCGAGAGAACAGCTGGGAAATGCTCTTTTTTTCACCCAAATGTCCTTCAGAACACAGCGGCTTTCAACGCCACCGCAGCAGGAAAGCGATTGCAGAGTCTGCGTCGAATCAGAACATCCATTCATCACAATCCGCGATGCTGAACACCCTGCTCTGCTCTTAACGTCCAGAAAGAGAGAAATACAACAGTCATGGCCTAATGGTTAGAGAGTCATATTGGTAACCTAAAGGTTTCGGGTTTGATTCTCAATACCATCAGGATATGACTGACCCATTTGCTTCCTGCGACACCACAGCAAAATGTCTGCGCTTTACAGTATGTGTGTTCACTACTCACTACTCCTATTATGTGTGCACTTGCTTGGGTGGGTTAAATGCAGAGGATAAATTGGAATGGGTTACCATCAGGGCTTGACATTAAAGGAATAGTTCACTTTAAAAAAAAAAAAACTTTTGCTGATAATTTACTCTGACAATTTTGCTGAAAATGTCCATGCCTTTCTTTCTTCAGCCGAAAAGAAAGGTTTTTGATGAAAACATTCCAGGATTTTTCTCCATATAATGGACTTCATTGGGAACCAAACGGTTCAAGGTCCAAAAGACAGTTTCAGTGCAAACTGCAAACTGTTCAAAGGGCTTTAAACGACACTAGACGAGGGTCTTATCAAGCGAAACAATCGGCCATTAAAAAAAAATAACACAGTTTAAGTTTTGCGCGGTGCGCGTTTGTGACTCTCCTGTTCAAACTCGTTCATCAAAATGAACAAATCTATTTTTTTGAGTCATTTGGTTCATTCAACAAACGAAATAAACAAACTGATTCAGAAAAAGATTTGTTCCTTTTGATGAACGAGTTCGAAACGGAGAGTCACGAACGCGCGTCACAGAACAGAGCAAGGCGACCATTTGAGCTTATAAAACTTAAACTTTGTTATTTTTTTTTTTAAACGAGCGATCGTTTCACTTGATAAGACCCTTATTCATCGTCTGGAATCGTTTAAAGCCCTTTGAACAGTTTGCAGTTTGGATTGAAACTGTCTTTTGGACTTTGAACCGTTTGGTTCCCATTGAAGTCCATTATATGGAGAAAAATCCTGGAATGTTTTCATCAAAAACCTTAATTTCTTTTCAACTGAAGAAAGAAAGACGTGGACATCTTTGATGACATGGGGGTGAGTAAATTATCAGTAAAAGTTTTTTTTTTTTAAAGTGAACTACTCCTTTAACATTTGCCAAATGTGTGTAACAGTAGTGTAACGCAGTCACTCCTACTCGCCACTTTGGCAGGTTGAATTTTATATACAATACTGACTTTATATTTTTCAATTGTATCCTTTTAAAGAGGTATCTGAAATAATAAACTAAGTGAAATACAGTGTTGCCAAAGATTTTTTTATGCATACCGATACTAAAATATCCAACACTATCTCACGACCAATTCGTACGAATTCGACGCATGATTAAAAAGTGTCTAATTCGTACGACCTCACTCGTACTAATTCGTACGATTTGTCTAAACCCACGTGATGGTTATGTTTAGGGGCGGGGTAAGGGGTAGGTCATTCGTACGAATTCATACGAATTGGCCAATTCGTAAAATATGTACGATTTAGCAAAATCGTATTAATTCGTACGAGAGAGGTCGTATGAATTGTTACGAATTAGCCACTTTTTAATCATTCGTCGAATTCGTACGACTTGGTCGTGAGATCGGGTTGAAAATATCTGAAAAACTTCCAATACAAATTTTCCTGCTCTCTCTCTCTCTGACAGCGAATTACACACAAACCCGCCTCTCATCACTCACTCGTTTCATTTGCTCCGGATGAATATTGTTGGTGTTACAGGGCTTGAATTTCTGAGTAATTTTACATGCTCACACCCAAAGTGTGCACAAATAAAGCCGTCTCTCAGCACTACATTGAGTTCGTTTTTGCTTCTTATTACGCTTAAACAGTCAAATACACAAAATAATGTCAAAATGCAGGTCAGTGTAATGTAACAGTGTAATGGATCAGTGTGTCAGGTATTAAAGTGACAGCAGCCTAATAAACCTGAGATAATATTAAAAATCTCTATATGGCAGGTTTTCCCCCAAGGTATCGATGTCAAAATTGTGGCCAGTGAAAATGCTGAGTGGCTTGTAACTTTGGAAAACCACTAGCAACAGTGACCGGTGAGCAAAAAACCTCAAATGTCAAGCCCTACATACTTTTCACTTCACAAACACATACAAAAAAGCATTACCAAAATCATTTACTCACCCTCATGTTGTTTCAAACCTGTATGATGGAACACAAAGGGTGCATATTGGGGTGGATATTTGAAGATAGTCACTCCTATTTAACATAAATAAAGTGAACCGGAGCTGTCAATGCTTAATAATCTACATAAAAGTAAATTGTACACAAGAATTCAGAATTAACACAGAGATTTAAGTCATTGAAAATTTTTGGCTCTCCTCGGCATGTTCATGAAAGAAGTAGCGGTGTCTGAATCGTTTGAGTCTGAATCTTTTAAATGAATCATTTAATCATGTTCACAAAACCCACATTTTTGAACTCACTCAATGGGTTGAAGATTATCAGTGAATAACAACTTAAATATGGTCTGTCATCACAAAAGCTATCATATCACATCAGAATATATAGCGAGAACACTGCTTTTATGGTGCTTTTTAAAACAATTTTTTGTTGCTCCTAGACAGCCATGTACAGATTCTTCAAAATTCTCCTTTCATGTTTAATGGAAGAATAAAAATAACCCAAGTTTGTAACAACATGAGTGCAAGTAAATAATTATAACTGCGTTTGTTTTAACTCATTCTGTCACCTCAGTCACTCAATAAACATGAAAATCAATGGGATTGTCAACCGCGGCACAAACTATTGAGCGGATTGAACAGATAACAACATTCAGGTGGTGTCTCACCATCCGCCTCAGAACAACTTCGTCTGTCACGCTCACTGACTAAACGACCGCCTCTGACGACAAATATCATAATGCAACATAGCATTATGGAAATGTGGTGGCTTGCCATTTTTAAGCACTGCGGGATAAAACGTCGAGTTTATTTGAGCCTTTATGAGCATCAATAACACCGAACAAGATGTTATCTGTAATGAATTCCCCTGATGGAACATTATCTTGCTTAATTACAGCAAACAGAACCTGTTCGTCAACAGAGGAGCATGTTTTCCTTCTCCTACAACGGAAACGAGCGGCGAATTTCCAACAGTAGTGCTCTATTTATGGACCGAACATCGTTCTTGTCCTCAAAAATAATTCGTCCCGGTTGAATCAGTGGAGGTCAAGTATGTATCAAGTGCGTTTGTGTAAAATAATCACATCCATCATTCATTTTTCTGGCCTCTAAATGTGGTGGGTGGATCTAAATCAAGCCCCCCGGCCATGGAAAGCTCTCAGGACCGAACGCCACAGATCCTGGTCATTTGCATAAGCCTGATATCCAAAATTAGATTTCACGGGCCAAGGTCAGTTATGTTAATACATCAGCGACTGATGGAGGAACACCGCTTTAAAAAAGACCATCAACGTACGTGTCTTGGACACGTGTTGGCTTTTTTTTTTTCTCGAAATGAATGCGCAGGAGTTTTTGTTTATTCTGATCAGCAAATCCCAGTATATCAGACAGCGGAGTGTAATCTGCGCATCATGAAGTCAGCAGTCGTGTTTGACCTTCATACACACTCTGAGCATCAATTATCCAGGCTGCTATTGATTTTTCTGCAGCGCTGCTCTGCTCTCTAATGCTGTCAGAAGCGTCTGAAGAAATCATCTGCTCCACGCTCAGCAAACGGCCTCAGCTCCTCACCCAATTATCACTAGACCAACAGAATTAGACCCGTTCATACTCCATTGATCATATTCAATTAAAATTATTATAAACCATACTGATTTCAACAGATTTAGACACTAAATGCAATCGATAAGTATAATTTAAATTCTTAGAAATAAGAAGAACCCAACAAAAATAGGCCTACTTATACTTAACTGATCATATTCAATTAAAATAATTATAAACCTATCTGATTTCAACAGATTTAGACACTAAATGTAATCGATAAGTATAATTCAAATTCTCAGAAATTAGAAGAACTCAACAAAAATGGGCCTACTCATACTTAACTGATCATATTAAATTAAAATAATTATAAACCATACCGATTACAACAGATTTAGACACTAAATACAATCAATAAGTGTAATTCAAATTCTTAGAAATTGCACTCTAAAAAATGCTGGGTTGTTTTAACCCAAATTTGGGTCAAATATGGACAAACCCAAATGTTGGGTTAAAAATGTAATTTAAAAATGTACAATTGAAAGTGAGAGTTGAAGTTGGGTTAAAATTTTAAATTACATTTTTAACCCAACATTTGGTTTTGTCCATATTTGACCCAAATTTGGGTTAAAACAACCCAGCATTGTTTAGAGTGTACAGATATCAATGGAATTACACTTAAATATAAGCAATATATATAATTGAATTCCTCAGAAAGTATACAGACTTCAAAAGGAATTGAGTTAGTCATCATAATTAATTGATCCTATTTAATTTAAATTATTATAAACCATACCGATTTCAACAGATTTAGTCACTAAATATGATCAATAAGTATAATTTAAATTCTTAGAAATTAGAAGAACTCAACAAAAATAGGCCTACTCATACTTAATTGATCACATTCAATTAAAATAATTATAAACCATACCGATTTCAACAGATTTAGACACTAAATATAATCAGTAAGTATAATTTAAATTCTTAGAAATTAGAAGAACTAATTCACCAAAACAATTCACCAAACAAATTTGGTGAATATGGACATATCCAAATCTTGGGTTAAAAAATGTAATTAAAAATGTTCATTTGAAAGTGAAAGTGAAAGTAGGGTTAAAGTTTTAAATGACATTTTTAACCCTTGACCCAACCAACTATGGAATTACACTTAAATATAAGCAATAACTATAAGTGAATTCCTTAGAAAGTATACAGACTTCAACAGGAATTGAGTTAGTCATACTTAATTGATCCTATTTAATTGAAATTATTATAAAATCTACAGATTTCAACAGAATTAGACTTTAAAACAATTAAATATAATTATAACTCTTGGAAAATAGTCAGACTAAGAATTAAAAATAATCAATTAAGTATGAATACATTTTGTTTTTAAAAATATAAGAACTCAACAAAAAAGGGCCTACATATACTTAATTGATCATATTTAATTAAAATTATTATGAACCTCACAGATTTTAACAGAATTAGACTTCAAATGTAATCAATAAGTATAATTAACATTATTAGAAAATATATAGAATTCAACAGAAATGGACTTAACCGATCATATATCATTTCAATTATTATAGCATCTACAGGACTGAACAGAATTAGACTTTGAACATAATAAGTATATATTTTTAGCGTTTTAATTATTGTAAAATAGTCCGAATTCAAAAAAAGTTTACAGTCATACAAATCATTATAAAAACCTACATATTTCAAGATAATTAGACTTCAAATATAAAAAGTCAAGTATTTATGAATAGATTTCACATTCTTGGAAAATATACAGAGTTCAACAAAAATGTATTCATATTTTTTATTTTTAAAATAACACTATAATTTCACTATATCATAATTGACCTTATAAATATTTTGACTGTAAATATAATTAATCAAGTATAGTTAAAATTCTTAGACAATATACAGAATTCAACAATTAGACTATACTTCACTGATTATATTTGATTTGTATGTAAAATCTTTGTGACATCATCCGAAAAGTTTCAGGGAATGAGCAAGTTATTACATTTTGATGAAAAAAAAAAATGACAAAGATAAACATTCTTTCCTCTGAAAAAACACACACCACTGATGTATATTAAAGTAAATGGGGTCAGCTTTGATTTCACGTTGACGTTAACACACAACTGCCTGTCTCCAACATACTTCTTTTACTCCATTACTGGGTTTTGAGCGTGTTAAGGAGACAGAATGTGTACCCAGCAGGCAGTGCAGCCCATAAAAATCACTTTATATTCCTTAGAGCCCATTGTTTTGAAGGTAGACATGCTGTTGTGTGTTCACGCTCTAGAGGTTTATATTTATCTCAATATTTCATGTTTCTCACTGCATGGAAGCCACCATTTTAAACCAGAGTCTTCTATATGACTCCACAGACGCATGTAAGCAAGAAATGCCTTCCTGCTGTCTAAAATGTCTTCTGTTTGTGGTGTAAACAGCTCTGCTGTCAGGTAAACATTTCAAGCTCTGCCATAAAGACAGCTGAAAAACATTTCCCACCATCAGAAGAGCCAAATCTCTTGTTTCATCTCATTTCCTCTCACCTCGTCTCATTTCGGGACCGTTTTCTTCCATGTTACTGGCCTCGCAAAAAGCACAATGCAGTATTATAGTGCAGGGATGCTACTTTGATATATACTATACATATTACTCATAGGTACTTTAAAGAAAACCGTTGTATATACGTAATGGTACTTGTGAGAGCTATTTTTTGCTTCCTAAAAAGCAATTTGTCAATGAGCATATGTGTGTGTACTTCCTGGAGCATTTTCATTAGCGCACTGTGAGATTTTACAGCCAATAGACTGCCCTCCGTCTCTCTGCTGTTGCCGTGGAAACCAGGGGAGAACATGAGGGGGGTACATGGGAAATGAATTTATATCTCTCAGCTCTAGGATCACTAACTGATCCGCTGCTCAGATCGGAATTAAACTCTCACTAGGCATAAAGAGTTGTGCAGCGGCTCAGGGAGAGAGATGAGATAGAAATGAGACAATCCTATTGTGTATGTTGACCAAAAGCACTTAATTTGTTGCATAATCCTCTGTGATCGAATCTTGCTCATAGGCAAGACAAATCCCAAATGATACGTCTTTAATTTCTCGATTGTTTCTCCTAGAGAGCGATGACATTAAATGGAGTGCAAATGGAGGCTCAAGTCTCCTGATTATTCTTCTAGTGTTCTCGAATGTCTCCTTCAACTTCGCCAAGATACTGATGTCTGCAATTGAAAGTCAATGATTTTAATATGAACATTTCTCATCGAATTCTTCCAAGATCAAATTATTGGTAAATTATTCAAAACTTTGCTCGCTGGCTGTTTGTGCTTCAGACGTGAATGATATCTCTATTTGTTTGGCTTGTAGTGCGCTATGACTTTCCTAAGCAAACAAACTTACAATTTTTGTCTGACCGAGAATGAAAAAAAAGTTTAGTCTGTGATAGACATGGCCAGTAACACCCTAGCAACCACAGCAGCAAATAATGACACAGCACACTTTAGTGACAGAATTGTAGCACCCTAGTAACCACTCAGAGCACCTTAACAATAGAATTGTAGCACCCTAGCAACCACTCAAAGCACATTAACAATGGAATTGTAGCACCCTAGCAACCACTTAGATTACCTTAACAACTGTAGAGAGAAGCACACCAACAACCCCTCAGGACACTTTAGCAATAGAATTGTAGCACCCTAGCAACCACTTGGAGTACCTTATCAACTGTAGAGAATCACACTAATAACCCCTTAGAACATCTTAACACTGAAACCCTAGCAACCACTAAGAGTACCGTAGCAACTGTAAAAAGAAGCACATCAACAACCCCTCAGAACACATTAACAATAGAATTGTAGCACTCTAGCAACCACTTAGAATACCCTAGCAACTGTAGAGAAGCACACTAACAACCCCTCAGAACACTTTAGCAATAGAATTGCAGCACCCTAGCAACCACTCAAAGTACATTAACAATGGAATTGTAGCACCCTAGCAACCACTTAGATTACCTTAACAACTATAGAGAAAAGCACACCAACAACCCCTCAGAACACTTTAGCAATAGAATTGTAGCACCCTAGCAACCACTTGGAGTATCTTATCAACTGTAGAGAAGCACACTAATAACCCCTCAGAACATCTTAACATTGAAACCCTAGCAACCACTGAGAGTACCGTAGCAACTGTAGAAAAAAGCACATCAACAACCCCTCAGAACACATTAACAATAGAATTGTAGCACTCTAGCAACCACTTAGAATGCCCTAGCAACTGTAGAGAAGCACACTAACAACCCCTCAGAACACTTTAGCAATAGAATTGTAGCACCCTAGCAACCATTTGGAGTACCTTATCAACTGTAGAGAAGCACACTAATAACCCATCAGAACACCTTAACATTGGAATTGTAGTACCCTAGCAACCACCTAGAGTACCGTCGCAACTGTAGAGAAGCACACTAACAACCCTTCAGAACACTTTAGCAATAGAATTGTAGAACCCTAGCAACCACTTAGAGTACAGTAGCAACTGTAGAAAAGCACACTAACATCACCTCAGAACATCTTAACAATGGAATTGTAGAACCCTAGCAACCACTTGGAGTACCTTCTCAACTGTAGAGAAGCACGCTAATAACCCATCAGAACACCTTAATGGAATTGTAGCACCCTAGCAACCACTTAGAGTACAGTAGCAACTGTAGAAAAGCACACTAACAACACCTCAGACCATCTTAACAATGGAATTGTAGAACCCTAGAAACCACTTGGAGTACCTTCTCAACTGTAGAGAAGCACACTAATAACCCCTCAGAACACCTTAATGGAATTGTAGCACCCTAGCAACCACCTAGAGTACCGTCGCAACTGTAGAGAAGCACACTAACCCATCAGAACACCTTAATGGAATTGTAGCACCCTAGCAACCACTTAGAGTACAGTAGCAACTGTAGAAAAGCATACTAACAACACCTCAGAACATCTTAACAATGGAATTTTAGAACCCTAGCAACCACTTGGAGTACCTTCTCAACTGTAGAGAAGCACACTAATAACCAATCCGAACACCTTAATGGAATTGTAGTACCCTAGCAACCACCTAGAGTACCGTCGCAACTGTAGAGAAGCACACTAACAACCCTTCAGAACACTTTACCAATAGAATTGTAGAACCCTAGCAACCACTTAGAGTACAGTAGCAACTGTAGAAAAGCAACCTAACAACCCCTCAAAACATCTTAACAATAGAATTGTAGAACCCTAGTAACCACTTGGAGTACCTTATCAACTGTAGAGAAGCACACTAATAACCCATCAGAACACCTTAACAATAGAATTGTAGCACCCTAGCAACCACTAAGAGTACCATATAGCAACTGTAGAGAAGCACACTAACAACCTCTCAGAACACTTTAGCAATAGAATTGTTGAACCCTAGCAACCACTTGGAGTACCTTGTCAACTGTAGAGAAGCACACTAATAACCCCTCAGAACACCTTAACAATAGAATTGTAGCACCCTAGCAACCACTAAGAGTACCGTAGCAACTGTAGATAGAAGCACACCAACAACCCCTTAGAACAATTTAGCAATAGACTCGTAGCACCCTAGCAACCACTCAGACCACTTTAGCAACTGTAGAGAAGCATGCTAGCAACCACTCCGAACACATTGGGATAGTAACATCCTAGCAACCACTCAGAGCACCTTAGCAACTGTAGATAAACATACGTACAACCCCTCAGAGCACCTTAGCAACCATATATCAAAGATTCAGAACACTTTATGAATGGAATAGTAACAACATGGCAACCCACCTTAGCAACTGTAAATCAGTACAAAAACAATTCAGAACATTTTAGCAACAAAATAGCAATGCCATAGCAATGCCTTGGTAACCACCCAGAACACATTAGCAACTTTATAGCACCTTTCAACACACTACAACACACTATATAGGCCTATATATATATATATATATATATATATATATATATTCATACATACATACACTATATATATTAGCAGTACTAGTAAAATTTTAATTGAATTTAATTCAAATTTTGCACAAAAAACACAGAACACCTAAAATTTTAAAGGAGAAATACATCGGACAGCTACTGAAATATAATGTAACTGCACATTTGAGGATCTTGTGAATCTGCAGAGAACATCAGGGTGTTTCAGAAAGGATTGATCACTCAACTGGGCTTGAGGAACCAGTACAAACCACTCTGCCTCATGATCCGAAGATGCACTTTACCAGATACATCCGCTCTAATTCTATTGATATTCATGTGCTGGACACACAGGATGAAGAAAACCATATAAACTCAGGGATGATTGCAGTGGATCAATGTAGAACAAGATCATTATCGCTGTATTCAACAACCTTGAGAGCCACAACACCGTGGCGCACTAAAGCAATCCTCATAAATTGTTAATGCTTCCAACCTTTATAATACACAAACAGCTGAATGACATCAGAGATGAAGGAAAGGAAATACAGAAGATCATTCCGGTGGAAGCATGAGGATGCGTGTGCGCGCAAGAAGACTTAAGTCTGGCACTTTCCTGTGAGGTCGTGTCTCATACACACCAATTACACGTGGAGCCCACACTCTGAGCTTTCTATTCAGATGGGCTTGGTATTAATCACCAAACTAACAAATCTACTCCCACCCTTTCAGCTCCGACGCCCCCTCTTAAAGACACAGCGCATCAACAGCAACAGCTTCACATCTGTGCTTAAAGGAGAACTCCGGCGCAAAATGAACCTTTGGTCTAATAAAACATCGGTACCTAGTCAACCGTTCTCTGGGATTTGTTTCAATCGAATGTAAAGAGTTTTATCTCTAAAAACTGTTTAGCGTATAATGCTAGTAATGGGGGCATTTACTAAGTAAAAAGAAATAGTTTAGTTTATACCACTAACAAGGCTCAAAATAGCCCCACACTAACACAGCAACATAATGAGGGTCCATACATGCAAAACGAAGCATTGAGAATTTTGTAAGTGTACAGACCGTTTAATCAGATCTAAACATATTTAGATATACAGGAAATTGCAATTGATTTCGCTATATCAACAGACAACGTTGATTTTTTCCCCCGCAACCGCACTAAAGATCACTTCCGGCGCTTCCCGGCACTTGCGCAGACCGAAGCGCCCGTGCACTGTAAAAAATGATCGTGATTTTAACAGTAAAAGACTGTAAAAATGCTACACTGAAACACTATTAATTGGTTAACAGAACCTTTCCTTACTATATACGGTAAATAACTGAGATAGATCTTATGGTAAATTTCATGTAATTTTACTGTAAAATACTGTTAAATTTACAGTTTTTAAAGTGAAAATGAACAACTCATCGTATAATTTACAGTGAAAAAACGTAAATTGACATTCCCACAAATAATTCCCTGCGTGACACTCCACACTTGATGAATTTTTGTTGAAATAACTTGTTTCTTCATAGTTTGCTTAGTCTTTTTCTAATCAGTGTACATTAGGGTTTTATGTGACATTTAATGTTGTTAAATTAATGTTTATTGCCTTTTTAAAATTTCATGTGTGTTGCCATGATGGTGTTTAATGTTTGAGTGAATGACACTGTACCGCTTCTATATATTAATATTAAGTTTCTTGTGAAAGAGCTACATGTGATGAGTTTCCATATAACATGTGACTATCATTACTGCTGTGATTGATGGATGTCAGTATATTACAATGGTATAAAACAGATATTAACACTTCAAATGGTCGATAATTTAACAGTATATCAGATAATTAAATACGGTTTATTTCCGTAAATTTTAAGTTAAGCCTGTAAAACCTTCTTACCGTAAATTCTTGCTACCGTATTTTATACGGTAAATTTCTGGCAACCACAGCTGGCGGTATTTTACCGTAAATTGAACAAATTTTTTTTTACAGTGTGGCCTCAGATCACTTGGACGTGGCTGTGGTTACAAGAGGTAAAAAATATATAAATATTGTTTGTTTTCTCACACAAACCGCTTGTTTCGTGTCTAAACGGTGCGCTAAACAGTTTTTAGAGATAAAATTCGATTATCATGAAAACAAATCTCAAAAAATTTGACTAGGTACCAATGTTTTATTAGACCAAAGGTTCATTTTGCGCCGGAGTTCTCCTTTAACTGAGCTCATTTAATTCCACCAATCACGGCACAAACGCTTTCGGCACCTTAAGTTTACTTTTAATGTGTAATTAATAGAAACCCCATCGTTCCTGACAGCAAGAAAATCTGCGAATTCCTCTCAGAAATGATATAAATGTGTGAAGTAATGAAGTAATTGTTTGCCATGAAACTATAGTATTAATCTCAGGAAAAATGTTCATAAATGTTGTCTTTTGCCAATTACAACAAAGGCAAGATGAAAAATTTGCATCACTATTTTAAATAAATGATTTTAATTAAAAATACCATTGATGAAAATATGAGACAAGAAAATAAAACACAATATATATATATATATATATATATATATATATATATATATATATATATATATATATACTGTATGTATATATATGTATATACATATATATATATGAATAGCCTAAACTTCTAAACCTAAAATCCTCTTCTAAAAAAGTTTTAAACGCCATAAGAATTAAAGCTACATCCCATACTATACAACAC
Source organism: Pimephales promelas (assembly GCF_988280905.1). Taxonomy (NCBI): domain Eukaryota; kingdom Metazoa; phylum Chordata; class Actinopteri; order Cypriniformes; family Leuciscidae; genus Pimephales; species Pimephales promelas. The sequence continues at coordinate 11,288,760 of NC_142793.1, forward strand.
TTTAGGCGTACAACCTAAATCCTGAAGACAAAATCTAATCCTAAACCCATAACTACTTCATTTTAAACTCTTCTTTCTTAACTCTAATTCCAAAGCCTTCAACATAAACCCTTAAAACTAAAGCTAATTCTAAAACTTAACATCTTAAATCTAAACCGCAATCCCTTAACTCCAAAGCTAATAAATGAAGACTAAATCCATAACGCCATAATCTTTAACCAAATCCTAAAATTGTGGTACTGTAGGCTCTTCTTGCAATGTTCTTGATTTGTAAGTCACATTGGATAAAGGCATATAGGCTACTAAATAACAATGTAAATCCTAAACTATAAATCATACAGCCCAAACCCTGATGACTAAACCCTTAAAGAGCCCCTATCATGGATTTTTGAAAATGACTGTTCATGTAGTGTGGAATAGCTGTTATAGTATATCCCTATATATATATATATATATATATATATATATAGCTGAATATATCCCTAAAGATGCTGCACTCATGGTACGGCAGTGAAGTTTCTTGATTATTACGTAGGAATGAGAGAATAGTTCTCTGCACATCAGCCTAGAAAATCGCAACTTTACATTTTCCGTAAAGATTATTTCTGTAATTATTGTACCCTTAAACTATCTCACATGTACAATTTCAGGTTTTAAATGAATAAGTATATAACGGTAATAAATACGCTTTAGAATCAATAAATGAAGCTATAAAATGACTAACATGTGAGCTTAAATGTTCCATTCTCTCTATACCTTTATCAACGCTATAAACTAACTTGCACTGATGTAGCAAGACCTTTTCTTTTAGCTGTCCTCTTTCATAGACGGCTATTTTCTTCTTGCAGTATAAATTTGTTTAATTATTTTAAGACGTGAATTGCGCTGCTTCTCTCACGAGAAATTCATTTCAATGAGTTTTGAATGAGTTTCACTCTTGCAGCATGTGATTGGCTGTTCGCTACTGATGTCCCACCTAAACACCTAAAGAGTTGATGGAGAAAGTTGATGATCAGCATCATGGTGCCAACAAAGCCTAGATGGATTGGTTTGGTTTTGTCAACTCAAAACTAATCCTGAGTTTGTTCAACTACCATCATGGTACAGGCCCCAACAGATTTGAGATTTAGTTCAAATTAAATATATATTTTTTTGTTTAATCTAACCGTTAAAACGAATCCTAAAATTGTGGTATTGTTGGCTCACTTTCCATAAAAGACTTTTGATACCAAATGGCAAAATGTTATAAAGTCTACAACCTAAACCTTAAAGACTACGTCTAATCCTAAACGTTTAGCTCCTTAACCCTAAACCATAAAGTCTAAAGCCTATGATATAAACTTAAAATGTCAACCCTAAATCCACATTATCGTTCTGAAGAGTCCACTAGATCAGATGCGCTAGAGACAGGCACGGAGCCAATGACACCGAGACCTCAGTCAGACGTGGACGCGATCCCTCAGAATGAAACATAGACTCATTACGGGCCCGAAGAAAGACATTCACAGGCCGTCATCTGAACGTTTCACTGGCGTCTCGCGCTCCCTTCAGTTCCATTGCATCATTTGATCTGTCATGACACTCAGCGATCCCTCGGGAGCGTGTGCGACGGCACATCGCGGGGAAACACACCCCGAGTGGAGGGCCGGCCTGCCGCGGGGACGGTCTACATTAATATTTGATGGCCTGCTCTGTCCCCTGGCAGCTTTCTGACTTTAATTAAGAGCCAGTATGGTCACTAATCTCTGTTTACGCAACACAGAGTCAACCTGAAGAGAGCTGTCAACATCCCAGCAGACCTTCAGAGACAAACACACACGCCCCGATGAGACCAGAGGAGCGGAGCTATACGACGACACACACACAGACCCGAGAAAGACAACGCAGATCGGAGGCGCATTTTTCCACGATTCAGTCAAGTTTCCGTCAAGTCCCGCTTCTTTTCCATTAAGAGCTGTTTTTTCGGAGAAAACTGAGTGGAAGATCTGACTTACTGACTCTCCTTTTGATAATAAACGTAGTGATTAGCTTTGGAATTACTTTGTTTAAAAGACAACATGATGTTATTATCATATAATAAGATGACTACGGTATTATTAGCAAAAGTCATTTCAGAGGTGGAGAAAGTTATTACATTTTGATTATGATTTCTTTAGCATAAAGTACTAATGGATCATGCACAAAAGACCAGGGACATTTATTATCACAATAATGTGGCTGATTTTTATGTTTCTTTTATAAGAAATCGTTGTTTATTGCACTCATATACATGCCGTTCCAGTTTATTAATGGAGGAAAACAAAACATGATTACATTTCTAATGAATCAACTTTTTTAGTAATGAACTGCTGTATATAAAAAAGAAACAGTGATATTCAGAACAGCACTCTCTGATTTTGAATGAAATGAAATTAAGTTACAAAATGTATTTGAAACTAGAGCCAAAAATGACATCCATCTAAAGATTAAAACACACATTAAAATGTGACTAATTGCCCAAGAATCAAACAAGCCTTGACATGTTTTACCTACCCTATCTCACGACCAATTCGTACGAATTCGACGAATGATTAAAAAGTGTCTAATTCGTACGACCTCACTCGTACGATTTGTCTAAACCCACGTGATGGGTAGGTTTAGGGGCGGGGTCAGGGGTAGGTCATTCGTACGAATTCATACGAATTGGCCAATTCGTAAAATATGTACGATTTAGCAAAATCGTACAAATTCGTACGAATTAGCCCCTTTTTAATCATTCGGCGAATTCGTACAACTTGGTTTTACAGTTGTAAATGAGCCCTGTGACTATATTCCGGCATGGTTACGTCTGTTCGATGTTCTTCAATACAGATGTTCATTAATGTGCATTGTCCCTATCAAATAAACAAACAAATAAATAAATAAAATAACATTTTAAGCCCAATGTACACTGTATGATTTTGCTAAAAATCTTAAGATTTACTTAAGAGTGAGAAATGATCACCAACATCCAAATAATCCACCTTTAAATGTTCTTTTGGGTCAGAAAGTCCGAGAGTGTCTTTTGCTATGACAACCATCTAATGAAGAACCAATAGGAGCACAGAAATGAGAAAAAGAGTAAAAAGAGATATACATAAGGTAACTTTAACTAAGAATGAACAATACTTCTACAGCATTTGTTAAAGGGTTAGTTCACCCAAAAATGAAAATTCTGTCAGTGTTTACTCAGCCTCATGTTGTTCCAAACCAGTAAGACCTTCGTTCATCTTCAGAACACAAATTAAGATATTTTTTATGAAATCGGAGAGCTGGATCACTCCTCCACACTAGTCCATAGGCTTCTTGAGGGATTGAAACTTGCCGGCCTCGAAAAGTTATTAAAGACATAGTTAAAAACGACGAGAATACTTTTTGTGCGCAAAAAACAACAAAAAATAACGACTTCATTTCAACTATTCATTTACTTCTCTCTCTGCCTCGAGTCAGGTTACTAGTTTAATAGCGTAAGCTTCTGTTATTGTACGTCATACGCATTACACACATGACCAGCGTTGGCCAATAGTGAGCCTACGTGTGACGTAGCTCTACGCTATCACACTACATTAACTGACTAGAGGCGCAAAGAGAAGTAAATGAATAGTTGAGATAAAGTCGTCATTTTTGTTTGTTTTTGCGCACAAAAAGTGTTTTCGTCGTTTGATAAAGTTAAGATTGAGCCACTATTTTAACGATGTCTTTAATAACTTTTCGAGGCCGGCAAGTTTCAATTCCTCAAGAAGCCTATGGACTAGTATGCAGGAGTGATCCAGCTCTCAGATTTCATCAAAAATATCTTACTTTGTGTTTTGAAGATGAATGAAGGTCTTACGGGGTTGGAACAACATGAGGGTGAGTAAATACTGACAGAATTTTCATTTTTGGGTGAACTAACCCTTTAATCTTTGTTAATGTTAAATTCAACATTTACTAATGCTTTATTAAAATCTTGTTAACATTTGTTAATGCGCTGTAAACTAACATGAACAAATAATAAGTAGCTGGATTTGTATAAACGAACGTTAACAAAGATGAACAAAAACAGTAACAAATGTATTGCTCATGGTTACTTCATGTCAGTTAATACATTAACTAATGTTTAGTAAATGAACCTTATTGTAAAGTGTTACCAAGATATTTGATGATTTTCTTTGTCTATATGATTTAAGCAGCATAAATCAAAATAACATTAATTTATAAATATAGTTATACGAATTGCTCATATATATATATATATATATATATATATATATATTAATTTATACCACTAAAATGCATGTAGAAAATACCAAATACAATTTTCATGATGCATTACACAATGTAAAAAATGTAACATTACTCTAAAGTGTTACCATAAATATATCTAGCAATCCTTACCTTATGATTGTACTATGAAAATGACCTCGAGTTTGTTCTGAAAAATCGGCGATTTCCACTAAGTCACTGGTTCACTCAGCCACAGACCCCAGATGTGGTTCGATATAGGGTTCGGTCTCACTAAACCCCGCCTTTCTGAGAGCTTACTCTGCTCTGATTGATCAGATGGCCAAAAACAAGTATTTGGGCCCTCATATTTTATACCCATATGGGCCTCACATACATAAGTTGGCTGGTAACCATGCCATTGGTTGTATCGTATTAATTCGAGCTCAAGTCCTCATGCAAAGTCGATTTGCTTTTTGCAGTGCAGAGAACAGCGTCTTCTTGACATGTCAACAACGTGAAACACTAAACACTAAACTCTTCCAGGCCTCAACTACAGTGTTTGAGGGTCAAAGCAGACGTTGTTAATGAGGACCAGACTGGAATCATGCAAATTTGTTCCAGATCTACATGGTTATGTGCAGGAAGTAAGACTGGAATCACAAAAGACTTGTTTCAGGCAGTTCACAATCAGTTCTTTCATTTGAGAGATATTAACTCTATAAATCATGAACTTTGATCTTTGACACTTTGCAGGCCTTTTATATTCCAGGCAATTTCCAAAAAAAAGCATAATAGGGGCGCTTTAATACATTTTATTTATTAAAACCAAATCCTTAAAATGTTCCAATAACCCCTAAAATGTTATATTGAAGCGCCTGACAGAATCCGTAGGGGCCCTTCACACAGAAAACACTTTTGCTTTGAAAAACATAAGAATGTGTCGAGTCAAACATGTCCGTCTAACGCGTGTTTACATAGGAAAACAATGGAAAAGTAATGCAGTGGTGTTCTGTGTGAACCAGCCCTTAAGGTTCAACATAAAACAATTTCCTCCAAAAGTGTATAACATGAGAAGATCAGAAAAACAGAAATCCCATAGTGTGCACCAGGCTTAAGGGTTTTCTTCTGTCATCCCCGTCGGGCTTCAGATATCCCATAATGTGCTACAGCTGTTTGGTGAAGCAGCCTGTGATGACATGAGGTGGCCGCTCTCGTTTCTGGTGTGTTAATGACGCACTTTCTGCTGTTTACACGGTTCTGGCCCATTACCTCAAGAGATTTCTCAGATCGTCTTTATTATTGTGCAGAAAAGCAACAATGACCTTTGGTTTTTTATTTCTTCCGGAGAAGCCACCGCCAAAGGTTTATGTGACCGAATAAACAGAGAAACCTCAATGTAATTATTACGATCACCTTCAGTCAGACTCATAATGAAGTGTGACTAATTAGCTCTCAGACAGAGTTTGAACTGGTGTCTGTATTTGACACGCTGACTCCGTCGAGCATCACCACCGCTACGGATTATTCTTATATAATCACTGAGGAAACAACTGGGCAAATTACAACTGAATAAATAAAAAAGGGGTGTTTTCTACACTTTTGCTGGACTTTTGTTTTAAATTAAGTCTCTTTAAATTTATCATACCAAACAACCCTCAAAAATGTTCCATCCTTTCTTTGACTAAAGTCCCTTTTCAGGCAAGTCATCTCACTCTCGGGCCGCTATTCCAAGTACAGCTCCCATCTCTTTGAATAGGGAAACATCAAATTCTCCAAAGCTGTTCACCAAGCTTACGATTAAATTTCATGTTTGAAGTCACTAATGAAAAGATTTGTATCTAAATGCTCAAATAATGACAAAAACAAAACAAACAAAAAAACAGCCAATGCGTGTCTCAGAACACAGACTGTTTCTATTGCTTCTAAAGACAGATGCAATGATGCAAGGACTTCACCAAGTGGAGATTGTCTATTTTATCTATAAGGGTGTCACATTAAAAAATGGAATTGTCGATGCTGCCACGCCCCCATGTCACGTCTGGAAAAAAACACGCATGTTGAAGTGCTGCGAGTCTATAGTAGGGCCCTATGATTTCCGCGCAAATTAACACGGAATCTAGTTTTAACGCGGAATTTCATCGAATTTTACATATTTGCTTTGAAATTCTGTTTTTATGGGAGAAGAACGTATGTTCTGGTGAAAATGCAGACCGGGGGAATCAAATCTGGGCGACACAACCCCCCACCCCGTCATTTCAGCTAATGACGAAATCAAAACAATGAAAGCATGGCGAAGCGGCTCTCCACGGCTCTGCTTTCGTCAGCAAAAAGTTAAGAAACTCAACGCTATAAGCCGTCAGTCCCGAGCTGAGCAGTTCGCACATGACTTATATACAGTGTTTCCCACACACTGACTAATTCCTGGCCACAAAATCAACTCCGGTCGCCACATATTGCGTTTAGTTTGTTTATTTTCAACACTATTTAAAACACGTATTCTTTCAGGTGTTCGCGCTTCAAAAAAGCCACAGTTTGCAGACATCCCAAGTCTCGCGGAAGTGCCAGGAATCTCCCGCATACTGACAGCGGCTCCCTGATGCACGCAAATTAGTTCAAATCTCACAAAATCTAGAGTGAGCGAGCAAGAGCGAGTGTGCATGCCGAGAGAGAAAAAACTGTGCTCTAAACAGAGAGGGATAGAGCGAGAGAACTTGTGTGTGTGCCTCATGAAGCGCCTGTGAGACAGAGAGCATCCTGATTGGCCGACTGATAAAAATGAGAATCGAATCAAACCGTGACCTTAGAATCGAAAATGTAATCGAATCGAGGATTTGGAGAATCATGACACCCCTAAGGCCGTGTGTCCACCAAAGCGTTTTTTCCACGCGCCTGGCGTATGTTTTCAATTGTTTTCAATGGGAGCGCCGCGCTTTTTAAACGCCATGACGCTTCGAGTGCCCTTTTCAAAGGCTTTTTTGCAACTTTTTTTCAAAGTTGAAAAAAATTTCAAAGAAATAGACTCCTGTAAAGACTTCTGTAAAATAAAATAGACTCCTGGCTCTTCTGCGAGACTTGGGATGTCTGCAAACTGTGGCTTTTTTGAAGCGCGAACACCTGAAAGAATACGTGTTTTAAATAGTGTTAAAAATAAGCGAACTAAACGCAATATGTGGCGACCGGAGTTGATTTTGTGGCCAGGAATTAGTCAGTGTGTGGGAAACACTGTATATAAGTCATGTGCGAACTGCTCAGCTCGGGACTGACGGCTTATAGCGTTGAGTTTCTTAACTTTTTGCTGACAAAAGCAGAGCCGTGGAGTTGAAAAAAATTTCAACTTTTGGGTAAAATGCAGGGCAGCCAACTGTCCAATCACAGTGGAGGAGGGGCGGGACTAAAACCACACCAACCAACTGTCACAACATTCTTTCTATACAACGACATCAACCAGCAGAGCTAACCGAACAAAATGGATGAAAAATATTTTTTTAGTATGAAACAACAAATTATCAGCGAAATCAGTTACAAGTAAATTGTGCTTCGGATATTCTGTCTCATAGCAACGAAACGTCTCAACAGAAAAAACGCTGCGCTGCCAAAACGCTCTCAAGCGGCCAAAGCACGGCGTCTTCAGCAGAGCGTCTGGCATTTTCAGCTGGCTAAAAAGCGTTTTTCGACGCGCCTGGCGTATGTTTTCAATTGTTTTCAATGGGAGTGCCGCGTTTTTTAAACGGCATGAGCGTACCGAGGCGCTGAGCGTTTTTTTCACGCTGAAGCACCGAACGCCCAGCATTTTTACTGGTCGCTGGGAGTTGAAAAATGTTCAACTTCGGATAAAACGCAGCGCTCATCACTGTCACTTTTTACCCAGCCATCCAATCACAGTGGAGGAGGGGCGGGACTAAACCACACCGACCAACTGTCACAACATTCAACTGCTGCGGATATTCTGTATCATAGCAACGAAACGTCTCAACGGAAAAAACGCTGCGCTGCCAAAACGCTCTCGAGTGCCCAAATCATGGCGTCTTCAGCAGAGCATCTAGCGTTTTCAGCTGGCTAAAAACGCTTTGGTGGACACACGGCCTAAGGCTTATTATTTAATAAGACGTATTCCGCCATATTGCGAGTTGCACGTTCTTCCATTCATAGTAATATGTCCATCGTCTTTGTCTATCTAAAGTCTTTGCTATCCATGTAGTTAAACTGTCTGCTACTGTACCTTTAAGAAATGTAACTGAAATCCGATGCAATTTCCACTTATAATTGTAAAGTTGTTCACCAGGACTGGCAAAATCCCTGAAAACTGTTGTAAATCAGTCACTATAAAAAAAGATACTACACTTTCTTGTAAAACATACTCGTTAGTCTTTCTACTTGAACATTTCATGTTATTTGCTGTTTCTTTGCAATTTTTCGTGAAATCTTCGTTTCAATGTAAATCCTGCACCCTCACTGGAATCTCATTGGATGTTGCAACCATGATCTCATTAACACACTGAAAAAACAAAATGGTGTACAAAAACGACAGTATTTTTAGTGTATTCTTTAGCAAAAACAGTCAGAAGTGGCCTAAAGGCAACAGAAGGGTTGTGTCAGTACATCTATGTTTAAAATGCTTTTAAATTTCACGCTCATAGCTTGTGCATATTTAAGCAGATTTTGCTCTGGGGGTGTGTAACGTGTGAGGTCACACTGAGGTCGTTAAGGATTATGTCACAGACGGTTTACGGGGCTTTTTGGCCTTTTAGGTTACTATTAATTTTCGAAAGGTTATTTTAAAAAAAATATTAATTTATGAAATTACTGTCGTGAGCAGATGTCGGGGGTTTAACCTGCGACGGGTTACTCTATTTAATTAACATTGAGTTGGTAAACTGCTCTTGAACCGTGAGCTCAGCGCTGATTAATGGAGGGTGATTTTTTCCAGATGGGAGGTTTAGTTGAGACATATATCACACTGAGAGGTGATTTCTAATGTAACCCGGAATAGTTGATACTCAGCAGATACTCCCACTGTAATGTTAGTAGAGTTTGACGCAAGTTAATAGAGCGTTACAGGAGGCTGGTTGAGCTCATTGCTCCTGGATGACGCCCGGTGCTCCTCCAAGGCAAATCAATGCTGAACCAACTACAAAGCGGAAACGTTCATAAAATAAATATTGATAATACGCTCAAGTTCAGAATATAATTGTCTTTAAGGTACATATAAAATATGATTATATTTGTAAGCAACATCTCTGGGATTGATGTGAGTTTTGCAGCATGAAACTTATGTATTTTACAAAAGCTGTACTTAAAAATCATGTGATAAACAATGTTATTTATTTAATTAAATTAAAATGAGTAAGTTTATCACTTTAGTTATTATTAGTTTAATATAGACTAATTATTTAAATTATTATTTTTATATTTTCAATTTTTATTTAGTTACATTTGCCATTATAAATGTATATACATATATAAATGTGTAAGTTTTAAGTAGGCTACCCAAAACATTTTTATTTATTTATTTTTTATTATTGTTATAGTTTTGGTTTTAGTTAACTATAACAACACTGGTGAAAACACAATGTTTATCCATATACATTAATACGCTCAGTTCGAAATACAAATAAAATACGATTGCAACATCTCACTCATCTGATTGCTCGTTGTTGCAATGCATTCTGGGATTGATGTGTTTTGCAACATACTCTATGATGGGGATAACAATCTAAAGAGCATGAAACTTTTATGTATATTATGTATTTTACAAAAAATTTCCTTAAAAATCATGTGGTATTTATTTAATTAAATTAAAATTAGTACGTTTATTATTTTAGTTGTTATTATTAGTTTAATATAGGCTAAATATTAAAATTATTATGTTTATATATTTTTTTTAATTTACATTTTAGTCACATTTGTAGTAATTTTGACAGTATAAATGTATATATGTATATATATATATATAAATGTGTATATACATTTTTTTCAGGTAAAGTTTTAAGTACTGATTTTTTTTTTTTTTTTTTTATTGTTTAAGTTTTGGTTTTAGTTAACTATAATAACCCTGGTGAAAACACAATGTTTATCCATTGGAAAGATCCAATGTCTACTGTGATATTTTGTGAAGTATGTTTTTTTTTTTTTTATAATCAAATCCTGTCCAATCATGAAATTTAATATATATATATATATATATATATATATATATATATATATATATATATATATATATAATACCAAGAGCAGGGCATGAAGGTTCAAGATGCCAATAATCTCAAAACGTTTAAAAAAAATAAAAAATTCATCAACATGACTGATATATCAGTGTACCGCAAGCATTACTTGTGCATAGTCCATGCTACTCACTCAAGGCATTTCATAAAACAGGATAGCAGCCTTTGTGTCGCTGTCAGGAATGAGCCTGTATTGTCTAAAAAAACTCATCTAAATAGGCAGCTCACAAGGATTTGGAGCAGCGTTGGTCTTTGCTCAGGCTGTTAATGAGCAGAATTCAATCACCTCTCTCTGATTGCAGGGGGCTGGAGGTGAGACAGGGAGACGTGCGACAGCATCTCTTACTCGTACGAGAATCTCCACAACCATTTCATTACCAAAGCACTTCAAAAGCAATCAGCTCTGACGGCCGAGATTTCAAAGGTGCGTTCACCCAAGGATGAGCTCGCTTCTGTAGAGCTTCATGCAAAGCGCCATCAAAACACCAGCTGAAAAACAAAAGGAGAGCTGAAAAACCTGCTCATTGATTTTCTCAATACGGCTTACAAAGCAACATCCAAATAAACAATTTACTTTCGCAATAAGTTTATGAATGAATCAGAATCTTCAATGGGAAAGTAGAAAATTTGGGTCAGAACTTGGTGACTTGAAGTCATTTCAGAGGAAAGCAATTTTTCAATCAAAGATTATGAAGACAAAATATGTATTTAAGAAAGTAAATAGGGTCAATTTTGAATTCATGTTGAATTAAACCATTCCCTTTGCTTTGATAATCAGGCACTCTTTTATATGTTTACTCATTTGTTTCTTTTTAGTCATTAAATGACTGATTATGTTGAATTTGTCTGTCTCTTTCTATCTTACATTAGATTGAAATCCCACATTAATTCTGACAGAGAAAATGGAGCAGGGAAATTTTAATGACAAGATGTGTTTACAGATTGTCTTGTTTATATGATTTCATGAGTGCATTAGTATTAATATTGTGCATTAGTAGTGAAATGTAATTGTGAGTTAACGCAAGGCAATCACAATGAATCAAATTACTTTCGTTTCAGAAAGTAAGTCGTTGAGGTAGTGGAAGTGAGTGTTTGCGTCACAATGCCAAAAAATATTTTCCTCATGGGTAATTTTGTCTTGTTTTCTAATAGAGCTGCAAAAATAATGATAAAAGATTGCCCTCAACCACACAATCTTACTCCTAAATGACATCGAGATTCGCCTGTGATTCGCCTGACCCAGAGAGAAAAGTTGTCATGTAGTAACAGCTTCACAAACTGTCTTTTCAACAACACACAGTGTAATTATTTCTGTTACAAATATTAAAATGATCATAGAAGTACTGGATTAAAAGTGTATTGTTCGGATATAAACACTGATGTCTATGGTAGCATTCAAAATAAAGCAAATCACCTTTTGAAAGTAACTTGCCGCTTGTATCATTATATCGTTAAACCAGTAGGTGGCGACAAGTGACCATCGAAAAGAATGTATGTCGTGTTTTTTTTACAGTTCCAGAAAACAATTGACCTATAGCCAAGCCACGCCCTCAAACACGATGAGCCAATCACAGTGCGCAGCTAACCCAATACACTCGGACATTCTCTGCTTCCACGTCCATTGAAATGCATTGCAGTTAGTCAGTTTTCATTAGTTTTTTTCTTGTCATTTTAAGTTTAAAATGTTCAAACGGTGTGCATGGGGTACATGCAACTCTGACACTAGGTTCCCGAAAGGCTGGGCGACGGTGTGTATTTTTTTTATCCTTTCCCAAGCCACATCTCAACCGAGATTAGTGTCTGCTCTTGATTAAGTTATGTGATTAAGTTATGCGGTAGACCACAACACCAACTAAACGTGGATAAATCAAACAAAGGTGTCTAAATCTGATCTAAGTTAAGTCAACAACGTATTTGAACGTTATCTTTAAAATCTAACGTAACGTTAAGGCTAACGTTAGCCTAACATTAGAAAATGCTAACGTTAGCTTCTACCTGCGTTGTACATCATGACACTTAGCTTCATTAACGTATCTGAAAATAACCGTTGTTAACAATGTTGTGGTGAATGATTCATGTAAACACCATAGCACCAAACGGCGATGGCAACGATATGCGGTTTATCCAACACTATCTCACGACCAATTCGTACGAATTCGACGCATGATTAAAAAGTGTCTAATTCGTACTAATTCGTACGACCTTACTCGTACTAATTCGTACGATTTGTCTAAACCCACGTGATGGTTAAGTTTAGGGGCGGGGTAAGGGGTAGGTCATTCGTACGAATTCATACGAATTTGCCAATTCGTAAAATATGTACGATTTAGCAAAATCTTATTAATTCGTACGAGTGAGGTCGTATGAATTGTTACGGATTAGCCACTTTTTAATCATTCGTCGAATTCGTACGACTTGGTCGTGAGATCGGGTTGGTTTATCATGTTTACACAGTGACCTGCACATTTTTGCCTGGAGCTGAAGCTTTTTATTGACCTTCTCAACAATAATATTATTAATATAACCCTCCAATGCATACTTAAGGCCCTTTAGGTGACTTCGATATGATATAGAATCTTTCTATCTCCAAAAATCACCAATTGCCTTCTGTGAACAGCTGCCATAGCGCCTGTCTCCGAATGTTGACTGTGTGTCCGCGTGAATGGAGGTGGCGTGGCTTTGCCATAGGTCAATTCCGCCACTGACCAGGAAAAAACTAGTCTAAAGTCAGTGGAGCGATATTCAGATGCTAAAGGCCATTGCAAATTTGCACCCGAAATTTCCGCACGTTAAAAAATAAATACGACCTCACGTTATGTCAATCACGCTTGCACACTGCCTCCGAAACTTTCGTCCGTCATCAAAAAAATCGAATCGGTGTTTGAATGGCGTTTTGAAAATTCAGAGCCACCGAATAACGAATACGAAAAAACGCATACGAAAATTTCCGACTCAGTGTGCAATGGCCTTAAAGAATAAGTTCACTTTTATAAAAACTTTTGCTGATAATTTACTCACCCACATGTCTTTCATTCTTCAGTCGAAAAGAAATTAAATTCATCCAGCGCGTTCTCATCCTTTAGCGTCACATAGAACGCTATATGACAAAACGGCGCTATACTACGCACATGGCACCCTTTATCGTTAATATTTACGCGAACCCAAGGCGTCATAAATCCTTTAGCGTAATATGAGACTACCCTACCCCACACCTAAACCTAACCATCACAGCGCGTGTTATATTAACGATAACGGGTGCCATGTGCGTAGTATAGCGCCGTTTTGTCATATAGCGTTCTATATGACGCTAAAGGATGAGAATGTGTTGATTCATCAAATGAACGAATCTTTTTTTGAGTCATTTGGTTCATTCAATGAACAAAACGACTCGCAAAAAAGATTCGCTAATTTTGATGAACGAGTTCGAAAAGGAGAGTCACGAACGCGTATCACAGAGCAAGGCGAGCATTTGAGCTTATAAAACTTAAACTTTATTATTTATTTTTTAAATGAGCGATCGTTTCGCTTGATAAGAACCTTATTCATCGCCTGGTGTCGTTTAAAGCCCTTTGAACAGTTTGCAGTTTGCACTGAAACTCTTATTTGGACCATGAACCATTTGGTTTTCACTGAAGTCCATTATATGGAGAAAATCCTGGAATGTTTTCATCAAAAACCTTCATTTCTTTTCGACTGAAGAAACAAAGACATGGACATCTTGGATGACATGGGGGTGAGTAAATGATCAGCAAAAGTGAACTACTCCTTTTAGAGTGCATGCTTAGCCATAATGTAGTTCTTCTACACATACGTTCTCATTTTTGCAAACCTAATTTATAATTACAAGCAAGATTATTACCACATGAAGGAAATCATTGTGGTGTACATGAAGATGTGGAAAAATAGGTATAAATCTAACTTACAAATTTATTATTATAAATTATTATACGCCTGTTTAACCGAAGCTAATTTGGGTGGGTTTCTCCCATCCCCATACAATGTCACTTCTCTGTCCACGGCCCTGACGAGAACGTCGGTCTCCGGTGTTCGCCTGGCAAATCCGCCATTATAATAGCAATCCGCCATGGAACAACCGCGCTGCTCTTAAAGGGAATGTGAGATGACTCTCTGATTGCAGATTATTTTGTTTAGTTGTAAGTTATATATATATATATATATATACAGTATATATATCAACTAATTTACAAAGATATATTGGCTACAAACCAAACAAGTCTTAAAGAAACAGTTCACCTAAATTGAATTATTTTATACTGCGCAAGTCATATCACCTTTTTTGAATATTATTTTTTCGAAGCTTTTCGTCCACATTAATTGAACAGAATGTAAGAAAAATAATACATCAATATTTGGTCACATTTTATTTCGATAGTCCACCACAGACATTATAATAACTATAATGAACTTTGCAACTACATGTGAACTAACTATCATTAGAGTATTAGTAGACTCTTTTTAATATCTGCTCACACTTTATTCTGATGCTCCCTTAACAGACATGCTACTGACTTTAAGTAACTTTGCATTGCAACAACAACTCAACTTATTCTCCTAACCTAACCGTAACTAAAGAGAGTTAGATGACATGTAGTTGCAAAGTTACTTGACTATAGAAATAAAGCGGAACCCAACATTTCTGACTAGGGTTGGGTATCGAGAATCGAGTATCGATTGGAACCGAGACTAACTTTTCGTTTTTCCCGGAATCGTTCAAAAGTTAAAATTTCGATTCCTAGTTTCGATATTCACAGTCCGCCGAGCGGAAGAAGAAACCGCTGAACAACACAGAAGAAGCGTCTACCGGAAGTGTTGGCATAGCCACGCGAGTCGAACATGAGTACCATACGTCGGAGATCCAAAGTGTGGCTTCACTTTTCTAAAAATAACGAAATCTCGGCAAAATGCAAAATTTGTGACAAAAGGAGTATTTTTACAGAAGGAGTATTTCCTTCAGAAAGGCCGTTGGTTAGCAAGGTTAGCTAAACTTTTTTGACCCTGCCTCTTAAAAGAATCGGAATCGAGAATCGTTAGGAACCGGAATCGAAACAAGGAATCGCAATCGGAATCAGAATCGTTCAAATTCAAACGATACCCAACGCTATTTCTGACATAATAATAATATAATATTTGTTTCATTTAAACATTCCCTTCAACATTTGATCCAATTATGCTTTTTAAATAAATGTCTTTATTTAAGAATATTTCACTAGAAAGCAAAATGAAAATCCTGATAAAGAAACTGCTTTTTTCAGCGCATCATTTAATGACTCATCCATGTTGAACTCTATAAATCCCCTTCCTGACTACACACAATGTCCTCTGTCTCCTTTAAAAGCTTTTATTGTGACTGTTGTCATTGTCCTCTCTGACATGAATAACAGCAGTCCTCTTTTCGCACGCCTCTGGATCAGAGAACCGGCCGCTCATTCACACACCGTTCTCACCCCAATTTAGCAGCAAATTAAATGTCAGAGTCTGGCACGGAATTCTGATCAGGAAACGCTCAAGATGAGAGCAATTTGTCTTTGATAAAAGCCGGCGAACAGACTTTTCCGTTTTCATTAAACGTGTTAAAAAGAACAGATGTACGAGAGATGGATTCTATCTGTCAGGGGTTTGACGGTTATCAACCCAAAGCAACACCATCCAGAACAATCAGATCTGCTCCGCGGAGAGCACGGAACATCCAACATGACGGATCCGGGAGTATAAGGTCACGCTCTCTCTCCGTCTTTCTCGTCCTGATCTTTATGTTGGCTTGAGTCAGAGCCGAGAGTGATGGCGTACGTCAAACATCACCGGCACATTTCACTTTCCGTGTGTACCTGAAAACGCACATTCTCCGTTACAGATGTTTGATAGATCCCTTTGTGGACCAGTGTGCTACAGGCAGACATTGTTGCCTGGAAATGTGCTTTAACAATCTACAACAATGAGTTCCTGTAAAAATCCACTTGGAGTTCCCCCGGGAGGTCGCTATTCTTTGCCAATTGAGAGATTAGTCTTCCACTATGAATGCCAGAGGCTGCAAGGCATGCTTTCTGTGGAGAGCGGATGTCCACCTGGAGCTTCTTCGGTTCATCAAGAGCAAGGCCTCCTGAACGAACAGATCCTCAGGGTACATCAAAACCTCGTCCGTCTTTACTGAAAGTGCATAAAACTGACAATTACCCCTTTTCCACCAAAGCATTTTGAGATGCCTTCCACGAACCAGTTCTTTGTGTTTCGACAGCCAGGGAAACTGGTTCCAAATCTTGGCTGGACTAGAACCGCTCTTTTACCACGTCATGCTTACGTCGGGGGCAGGGGGCGGTTTTAGATTTGTTCGAAACAACTTTTCTGACCGTAATATAGGATCGCAAAGCCAGGGGAAACATTTGCAGAAACACAATAGAGTGCCGAAGTTACTTACGACGTCACTCTGTAGGCTAAAACGCGGAAGTGAGTTAGCATTTTAGCATCACGGTTCCCTCGCTCTTAAGCCTTTGGGATTTTTGAATGGGTTTTTGCTAAATCGCCTGAAATAAGGTCTGTGGTGAACAACGCCTCCAAATATTTTCACGTTTTGATCTATGACATACAACACACATTTATAACCTGCTTGTGGTTTTTTTAAACTTTACTGTGTCTGATTGTGTTTTTTAAAATCTTTATATAGGCTTCAAAATGTATACATTTTGGATTACCTTGTAAAGATTATCTTGCTAGACAAAACGTGAAAGGGTCATAACCCTTTGTTAAACACAGATCTTATTTTTTGTGATTTTCCAAAAGTCTATGGGGAAAATGCATTGCTCTTCGACCGAGGGAACCCATGCGCCGCTCGGTTGTCCTACAAAGTGTGGTCATCACTTCGGCACTCTATGGGGACCGCCTTTGTAATTTTTAAAGGAGTAGTTCACTTTTGAAAAAAACTTTTGCTGATAATTTACTCACCCCCATGTCATCCAAGATGTCCACGTCATTCTTTCTTCAGTCGAAAATAAATTAAGGTTTTTGATGAAAACATTCAAGGATTTTTCTTCATATAATGGATTTCAGTGGGAACCAAATGGTTCAAGGTCCAAAAGACACTTTCAGTACAAACTGCAAACTGTTCAAAGGGCTTTAAACGATTCCAGACGATGACTAAGGGTCTTATCAAGCGATACACCCCCGATTTGAAATGATTAATGCGCTATTGAGAGAGTATGGTGGCTATATGGTCCTGCACACAGAAAAGGCTTTTAACCAAAGAAACAAGCAAAAATAGTCAAGGGAAATTATGCAAATCACAAAATTGCCACTGAATCCATTTTGCATGCAAGAATTCACAGACTATTGGGAAATTTCGCTCCACCACTATAATCCAAGTACTTGATACGGCACTTAAAAATTGTGAACGCACGCTCAACTGCTCATGCGACTCGATATATACGCCTGTCTTCAACATCATTACTGATGCCATGACAAGAACCACAATGCTTTCAATTATACTAATAAGAATTTATTCTAAACTGTTTTAATTATTTACTGTTTTACTTTATTTTTTTTACACTAAACTGTTTTAATTATTCTGATTTCTTTTGATTATTTTAACTTCTTCTATGTAAAGCACTTTAAATTACCATTGTGTATAAAATGTGCAATATAAATAAACTTGCCTTGCCTTGCCTAATAAATATAAACAAATAATAAAAATATAAAATCAATAGAATTAAAATGAAATAAAATGAAACGTCAAATTACAAAAACAATACGGTACTTAAAAAATGTATTAAAAATAAAAATGTATATGTTCTAATTAATAAATTAAATGAATATAAATATATTATATTTATACTTATATTTATTTATTTTATTTACTAATTTTAAATTAGTAAATAATTAAATTTTATTAATTTTAAAAGTAAATAAAAGGTAAACAAAATTATTCAAATTACAAAAATAAATTAATTTGAAAAATATATTAAATCATTAGCATAGAAATAAAAAAACATAAAAAATATACTGTACATTTAAAATATTATACATGTAAATGATTAAAAGCTGTGTGATGAAAAAATAATATAAATATAACATTGGAAAAAAAATTAGTGTCTGGTTAACTGCAATTAGTGAGATTAGTGAATGAGATTTGACTTCAATTAATGAGTGAATCAGTCTCCAATGTGAATGTAGGTTGGGCCTTGATTTTATCCATTGGGAATAAAATCATTTAAGAGGAAAGCAATTTTTTTTAAATCAAAAATATGTATTTTTGACCCTAAGGGTAACTATATCCATTGCTTTGATAATCAGCCACTCATTTATTTATTTCAGGTCATGAAATGACCGATTATGTTGAATTTGTCGTCTCTTTCTCTCTTACATTAGACTGAAATCCCATATTAATTCTGACAGAGAAAATGGAAAATAATCCTCAGACTCATATTAGGATGATGTGTACAGCACCTGATAAATGAATCAATGAACAATGTCCTAAAAGTGCATAATGAGCCTTTAATGAGTTTAGCACCATCCATTAGCACTAGCTAGCACAGCTTCCCCCAAAGTCATCAAACTCGCCACACAACAACTGCGAGAACCGAGAAGCTGGAGGATCCGTGTGTGTCTCGATCCTCGGTCTTACCTCCAGACTCATCCGTCTTTAATACAGTCTCTGGGAACGCTGGGAATCCGGACGTATCGTGATTTCACTCAACTAACTCTGACCGCCAGGTAATATTTCATAAATGAATTAACTTCACAGTGGCAGATGTGATTAGATAGAGTATCTAAGAGAACAGAAGGCAGGGAACGCTCCTGCACTGCAACAAAATCCGAAAATCAAGATACATTTACTTCAGATGCTAAATGACATGAGATATTAAGTCTCATTTCCTGAAAAATTAAACAAGCAAAAAATATCTGCCAGTGGAATATGAAAAATAAACATGTTTCGCTTTTGAATTAAGTTTTAATTTGTCTTACCTTGCCCTTTACCTGTCACCCCCCTTTTTGATAATTGTCATTAAAATGCACTACACAAACTTAAATGATTGTAATTCAAGAATGCTTTGGAATATATTACTGATTATTACTGAAGTGAAAGCACTTCAAAAAAATTTATGAAAGTTATAATTTACAGTAAATCAAATATACTTTATTAATATACATTTTTAAATATAAAATAAATATTTTACAAAATATTTTTTACTATAAAATGAAAGCTATATATCTAACCAAGTTGTGTTCCAAATTTAAAGTTGATATCACAAAAATAGAAGTTCCCATGAGATTTTGTTTAGGCGTTATACCAAAAATAGCCACCGGGTGCCATTGAATTCCATTGAATTTAATTGTATGCATTCTGCCATAACAAATTAATAAATTTCTATCCAAATATCATTTCTGTCACTAAATATGGAACCTTGAGACTCAGACCTTTCTGACAATATGATTTTTGTCAAGATTAGAAAAGGTTTTGATTTTGATAATAAATTATGAAAGATGATTCCCAAAAGGGGAGGGGCCTAAAAACAAAAATACCGTTTCTATGGTAACGCAACGTCCAATTTCAAAACGGTTTTCACTGGATGAATTCTGAGTTCGTAAGCTTTTAAATGATACCTAATTTATGATAACTACTAAAATATGTGATATAATAATAATAAAAAAAATATATTTATATTTATAATATATTATACTTTTTAGAGGACTTCTTTCCTTACTTTTTAAAATATAATTTCATCTTTTTTTATTGACAAATACTAATTATGTTTTATTATGAACTTTTAGCACTAAAAACCAAAGTTTCAATTATTAAAAGTGTGTGCATCGACTTTTTTGAGGCGCACTCTTGTCATAAATTAATATATTTGTAAGAAAAAACAGTGCTAAAATATCTATTTAGGAGTCTTAGACCTTTCCAACGATATATAGTTTGTCATGACTAGATTAGGATTGAATAGAAATATAGTGAAGGAAATTTAGGTTGCCCATATATGGGCAAGTGACAGTTAAGGGGACTCTAATTATATCAAGTAATTTGATAGTATTTTTTTTTAGAAACAGAAGTAATTTGCTTCTCAAGTAAATGTATCTTGATTCAAGAATGTTCAAGACAAATACAAATAACATCATTTTTTTGCAGTGTGTTTGTGATCATGTGACACAACAACCAGCCATTTGGTGCGTTCAAGTCATCTCTTGTATATCATACTTATGAGTTGAACGCACTTGAAGCCCTGATCTTTACGAGTTGTTGGTGCGTCACTGAGAAACATGGCGGAATACCACAATACTTAAAAGTATTTAGCAGTGATAATGTCAGGCTTTTCCATTTAAAGCGCAGTAAGCTAATTACCTGCACATAATATGATGATATTATAATATAACAATGCAACATGTAACGATAACGTTGGCAGTGGCTTCATACATTAATCAAAAACATAAAAAAACAAAGCACACCTGAGACACAGAGTTTAAGAACAATTTGTGTAATTAGTTAAGAGAAAGTTCTCCGCCATCTTACTCCGACGAAAACACGACTTCCCGCCTCGTACATGATTTTCCCAGGAGGACTTGAACGCACTAAGTGTTCAGTCGGAAGAAGATATTCCTCAATAACGTGCTGAGAGCCACACATCTGAAATAGCCTACGATATGTGATGAAATTGCCTTAACCATCCTTTAGAAGCATATTAATAACTTAGAGCTATTGATCGAGGCGTGAACAAGAGTGAAAACCCCCATGCAGACAACCTAAAAATATCCGAGCAGCGTTTTTGTCACGTGTGAATGTTTCCTAAATTCCCTGTGGACGTTTTTTTTGTTTGTTTTTTTTTTGGCTTTTTAACTGGAGGGGAGAGAAGTGGAAAGTGCTATTCTACCCATGCCGCCTAATCACATTTCTCTCTTATTAGTTTCCGAGCGCACAGAGTGAAATTAAGGTTGAAGTGGCCAAATCTAATAAATATTGATGCTCATTACAGAGCCTTCTCTACCTGTCTCTCTCTCCCTCTCTCTCTGTCGCCTGTTCGCTTTTCTAGATGTGTCAGCTGTACCCAGAATGCCTCAGCCCCTCCCTTCCCGCTCTTTAAATGATCCGCCTGGCAGAGAAACTGGCTGGTATCTGAACGTACATACCAAATAAAGCATTACTCCGGACTAAATATAGACGTTGCACACTTTGACGTCTGAAATATTAATGGATATCTCTAGCAAACACGCTTCTAAAAAAAATCTGAGCTGCTTTGTTTGATGATAAACCAGTTGCGAAGAGCTTTACAAACAAAAACCTCAGTTGGGACCTGAACATGTCCCTCGGTCACTGAGAGTAATAAAACCCGTCTTACCGGATGTTTAACAGCAGTGGGATCTGCCCGTGTTAGTGTGTGTCCGTATCCACAGGAGTGGGATTATATCCAGAATGCTGATGCGGTCCGGACTCCTCACAAAACACAACCTTGATGAAGAGATCGCAGACGCATCCGTGATCCACCTGCTTCCAACACGCATGAACACACACGCACGCTCCGACACACACTCGAGCAGAGGGCGTACCTACAGTCAGCCAACGGAGAGGTGGAGTGAGAGATGGAGAGAGAAGGGAGAGCGTTAGGACGGCACAAGGTGGAGGGAGGAAGTGGTGGAGTGTGGGAAACCGAGAGAGAGAGAGAGACAAAGATGCACCAATCACATTTGTTCTCTTCATTGCCATCACAGTAGCTGTTTTCTGATGGAACAAACTGTCCCACGGGAGAGAAAAATTACAAATGGAATTTCTCCGTGATTTCTTCTATTTAGTTGTAATGCAATAGATGATACGCTTTCTGAGAAAATACAATTTCAGTTTTTTTAAAATGTCATGTTTAATGTAATGTGTTGTTTGCGATTTGCTATAATATTTGATTATTTGTGTGTATTTAAGTGATTTTTGTTGTTTACTTGTTTCCCAATAAAAGCGTCCTTAAAAGAAGATTAACGTGTTATTTTGTCAGTACGTTTGTTAAATTTATGCTTAAAAGAACAAAAACATTATATACGAATGGGGTAAGTTCTTTTTTTTCCCAAATTAATGAAAAAAGCTTCATAAAAAAATCATCAAAGTCAAAAAAAAAAAAAAAAGATGAAATAGATGAATTGTAGAAATATTTTTTTGGGAGAAAAATTTGCTTATTTCAAAGAATATATCAGTTTTTGTTTTCCTTGTTTAAAGCATAATCAAAAAAGAGCAAAACAAAAATGATTCATTTGAATACATTAAAAACATTTTTAACTTCTGCTGCAGTAGATCTTCCTCTTTGTTTCCATCTCTGCTCGAAATGAAATCGAAAATCCAGTTATTCGTGAAATTGTCAATTTTACATGGGTTGTGCCTCGGCACAGCACAACGTGGATGAACACAATGTTTGAGGAGAGTGTGAGGCTGTCAGTCGCCGCGCCACTTTTGATACTAGCATTCAGAATCACAGATTATTCTTTTTGGAAGTATGACCAACATAAGGATTTTCACTGAAAAAGGTCATCTGAACAAGTATCCACTTTTGTTCTGACCAACTCAGGAAAAAAAAAAACATTGAAGTAAATCACACTAATTTAATCTGACGATCGATTATCATCAGTGATGGGGAAGTTACTTTTAAAAAGTAGTGCAACTCGTTACTTCTTAAAGTTACTTTACTTAGTTACCCCATATGGAAAGTAACTTTTTACGTTATTCGTTACTTTTACGTTACTTTTCTGTTGCTTGCACATATCTGTTGCTAAATGTGTTTGCCTATATAAAGTTCTACTATGCATAATGCCATATAATACCATCAATGCATTTATCAAAATGTTGAATATTTATGAAGAAATGTCCATTAATGGATAGGCATATGGGAGGGGCTAGAATGAAAGCTCTCAAGAAAGACCAAAGCTCCCTGTTAGCACCCCAAAAATAATTTCTGGAAGTGATTATATATTTAGGCTGTATTCTATGGAAGTCCTGAACCGTCCAAAAAAAAACTTAGGCTATCTTGTTATTTCGACATAATAAGGGGACATTCTAATCTGCATTAAGCTAAATTAAGCGTTCTTACAATGGTTTTCTATGGGAGGAAAATGCGTAACGTTTTCTTAATTGAACACGTCGCGTTCATATTCTGGGCTCATCTGATTTCATACTAGCCTATAGCCTACTTTATTATGATTTTAGTATCATAATGATTAATAAATGCACGCACAATCATTCGTGAACTTGATAAATGTTGCGGATATGTTTTACTATGCAAGTAAACAAATGCCTTTCAACGTAGAGGTATGTGTGCAAAAAATTTGTACAAAGAGAGAGTCTAGGTCTGCAATACGTGTTGTAGCCATGAAATAAGCGCATTTAGTTTCATATTTGTTAAAATATTGTAATGTTATTTTTTTAATCTATGTTGATTACGAAAAGTGAACAGCATGAGTAAGATGGGTGCGCAATATATCGGAAGACATTGAGTGGGTCAGACATGATTTTGACCACTTTTTAGAAGTAAGCCTTTCTTTAAAGTGAATTTCGTTTTGTATAAAATTGTATCTTAATTTTAATATTTTTTTTAACAACCAATTGCTTGTATTTAATAGAAGCAAATATAGCAGACAATATAATCATGACATGGAGGCGCCGGCGTGGTCTTTTGTTGTGCGTGAACTAGAGCCCGACCGATAAAGGATTTTGAAGGCCGATACCGATACAAATATTTTGGGGTTTTAAAATCCGATATTCCGATATATCGGCCGATATTTTATTAATTTATTTATTTATTTTTAAACTGGACATGATAGTCACAAATTTTGTCATGCTTATTTGAGTTAAGAGAACTGATGGGGATGTTCTTTTAACTGTTATTGAAGCAATGTATCATGCCCAACTCAACGAGTGTTGCCAACAGGGATGGTGTAGAGTGCCCTCTGGTGGACAAACTATACAACTCCAACACTCATGACATGGTTCAAGCGTGTTTCGTCCATTTTTATTTTATTTTTGAAATATTCATTTATCGGCCATTATAACTGCCGATACCGATAGTTTGGAAAATGCCTAATATCGACCGATAATATCGGCCTGCTGATATATCGGTCTGGCTCTAGCGTTAACTGGAGCGCACCTCATCATAAATTAACCGAAACACACAGAGTATGCCTCACAGGCATGATAAATATATCTATATATAGAAATCTTGAAATGTCTTTAAAAGAAACAATTCAAAACGAAGTCCGACGTAGCCACTCTGAAGTCCGAACGAAGTCTTTTGCATTTTACAGCGGGTGAATCTCCAGTTGTAACTGTTGTTTGAACCTTTCTGGATTCGCCATCAAATTGATAAGTTTAATTATATCAAGTGCTGTGAAATCTCCACCTCCAACATCCTCACACGCAATATAGCCGACTAGCCGAGACTCTTCTTTCATTTTTAACCCAAAAAGGTTACGGACTGCAGCTTTAAATCAAGATACACAATCTCAAATGGGCGATATGGCCAAAACCATTAAATTACATATCAGTCGATATCGATAATTATCACAATAAATAAAAAAATCTTTATCTCTTTCAAATTTAAAGGCAGATTTTTGCTCAACCGAGGTAACGTACGTTAATCCTGTCAGATCGTCCATGCATTGAGTGAGCGTGACGGCTACAGGTCGGCCAATCTGGTTCCGTCCGTTAAAGATAACTTTTGGAAATAACAATCGCGGTCCTGGACACTGAGTGTCCTTACACATTAAGATAATATCCGATTTTCTACAGTCATTGTCAAAAAAATAAGCTAACAATACTTGCTAACTAGCGTTAGTGAAGCGGCCAGAGGGATCGTTCTGCCTCCATCTAAGCTCTGCCCACAAAAAAAAAACCGTCACCATGTTTCCCAACTGAAAAGGGGTCTATACGAGTGATTTATAGATTACCATGACAGAATATCCTAATTGAAGATAGTTAACTCCACATCAACTAACCATTCAGAGACGTCCTGTTGCTTTTACATGTTGTCATTTCTTCTTGAGCGTCTCTATCTTTGTCTGACTCGGTTAACATCAAAGGCAGAAGAGTTTCTGATATTTTATATCAGAGCGTCTGTGTGAGGTAATCAGCTAACGGCTCTTGAAACCCCGCCCTCTGCAGCAGCTCATTTGCATTTAAAGGGCCAGGCACAAAACAAACAAGGTGTTTGCAAAAGTTTTAACATGCTATAGACCCCTTTACAGTTGGTAAACATGGTGACATTTTTTTGTGGGCGGAGCTTAGGTGGAGGCAGAAAGATCCCTCTGGCCGCTTCACTAACGCTAGTTAGCAAGGATTGTTAGTTTGTTTTTAACAATGACTGGAGAAAATCCGATATTATATTAATGTGTAAGGTCACTCAGTGTCCAGGACCGCGATTGTTATTTCCAAAAGTTATTTTTAACGGACGGAACCAGATTGGCCGACCCGTAGCCGCCTACACGCCCACATGCATGGACGATCTGACAGGATTAACGTTACGTTACCTCGGTTGAGTGGCCTGACTTCTACACCTTCCTTATAGAGAAACCGATCGTAAAGCTAAACTGAGGGCATATAAATCTTTAGATGCCTATATGATCCTGTACAAGACTTGTGTGTATGATCCGCAGTTTTGCCGACGACAATGCAAAGAGTGACATTACAGTGCAATTTTAATGATGTAAATATTTTCTATAAATAAAAGTTCCAGATACAGCATATTCATTTTTCATCAATTCTTGCACCAAACAACACAACAAGATGACATTTAATAATAGTAACAATTATTTAAGCTCCTTATTATGTAGCCGAATCTGTGCTGGTTTGTATTGGCCGCCTCCAGTTTTCACTTTGTTTTGCCTCCAGCTAGCGCCGTGACGTAACTGTGACGTCGGCGAAAAAGGGGTCTATAAAAATATCAATATTTTGTGCTAAAACTTCACACACACACACACACACACTGGGGACATCAGAGATTTATTTTACATCTTGTGAAAATGGCGTTTTAGACCTCCTTTAAGTGAGTAACGCTGTATTGTTGCGCTTTTGGCGCATAAACATTATATCGAACTTCTATCAAACTCTTGTCATCATTTTATCAAGGAAAATTATATTGCGATAATCATCCTGTTAGGGTCGGTAAGATTTTTTTGTGCATTTTTGAAATCATTTATGCTTATCAAATCACTCTAATACGATAATTTGCTGCTCAATAAACATTAATTATCAATGTTGAAAACAGTTGTTCTGCTTAATATTCTTGTGGAAACAGCCAGATTTACAGATGAAATAGATTTTTTTTGTAACATTATAAATGTCTTTACTGTCACTTTTGATTAATTGAATGTGTACTTGCTGAATAAAAGTATTAATTTCATTTTTTCATTGTTTCATTGTTTTAAGGTTGATTAGATATTTTCACAGTAAAACAAGACAAATAATGATTACACAATGATTTGACAAGCGCTATCTTACTCTCACCCGTCTTTATGTTTGTCTCTCAATCATTGTACTATGCACGTTCATGACAGTGATGGATCCTCTATGTTCCTGTGCAATATGTTAGCCGAGGACACGAGAATGAGGGGACAATGTCTATGATGCTGTGGAGTCGAAAGACCAGAGAACAGGGACAGAAAGAAAGAGAGATTGGATTCTGGAGTGGAAGAGCATACTGTAGAACAGAAAGCTCAGGATCAAAGCCCAGGATCAGTGTGACTTTAGAAAGTTTCTTCACAGGAGATAAAAGAATCGTCAGATATCCTCAACAAAGGGTCTTGTTTGTTTGCTCAGATTCTTTGTGTTGGGCCGAAACTGATCATGGATTGAACCGGATTGACCTTTTATGTAAATTGACCCTTCGATAAGCCACACTTTTAAAACATCACTGACCAATCAGCACACAAGCTTTTGATGATCGCAAGTCTGTGGAGCATCCGTGTGTTAGTCTAACACAATTGTACAAATTGAATCATGTTAATCAGTTTTTTTTAAGCATATAAGATAATAAACTAAATCTGTTTCACTACCGTTGAATTTTTTTTTTTCGAAAGAAAATGCTGTTCTTTTGAACGGATCAAAGAATCCCGACAAAATGTATCATGGTTTCCATATTAATATTAAGCAAAACAGCTGATTTCTGAAAGATCATGTGACACTAAAGGCCATTGCACACCGAGTCCGAAATTCGCATCCGAAATTTTCGCACGTTAAAAAAAAAATTCGACCTCACGTTATGTCAATCACGCTTGCACACCGCCTCTGAAACTTTTGTCCGTCATAAAATTAATCGGATCGGGTTCGATTTTCGGCGTTTTTCGCATCCACAGCCACCATTTTGAGAGGTTTTTGTGACAATTCAGGGCTCGTTACGCACATCATTCCACATGCGCAGTCCTTTCAGTTTTGTTTTTCAAATTTCAATTCGATCAAATTTCAATTCGATCAAGGGGAAATTTCGGATCGATTAAGGTGTGACTGAGCAGCCAATTGGATAACTAATGTATTATTTGGGTAGGCTACAATATATAACCTGGTTGTAGTATATAGCTGTTCTGTCTGCCCAGTGCTTCCGCCGGCCCGGGCCGCGTACAGTACTTTTAGACACACTGCCAGTCTCTGTTCAGCATCGATTGGTTCACGGAAATTGGTGGTCTTCTTTTTAACATGTGGCTCCAGAATCGCTAGGAAAGCATCAAACTGTCCCACTGACATTCTGAGGTAAATTTTGAAAATCTCGGGATAAATTCGCGACTCCTTGATAAGTGGATAACTTATCCTTGATAACTCTCCTTCCTCGGCGCAATTTCAGGATTGGATGGACCCAATATTTTCTCTTTCTTCTCTTTTCAATGAGATAGAGGGCTACAAAATCATCCTCACTGCTTGACAAATCCATTTTGTATTTTTGCGGGGTTTTTCCCCCGCAAAGGTTTAATAAATACACATCGGACTCAGTGTGCTAGGTTTCTGTGTGTGACGAATTTTTAGGCTGACGAACACGAAAAAAACAACCCGATCTCTCGACCAAATCGTATGAATTCGACGTATGATTAAAAAGTGTCTAATTCGTAATAATTCATACGACCTCACTCGTATGAATTAGTACGATTTTGCTGAATCGTACATATTTTACGAATTGGCCAATTCGTATGAATTCGTACGAATGCCCTACCCCTTACCCCGCCCCTAAACCTACCCATCACGTGGGTTTAGACAAATCGTACAAATTCGTACGAGTGAGGTCGTACGAATTAGACACTTTTTAATCATGCGTCGAATTCGTACGAATTGGTCGTGAGATAGCGTAGGAAATAACGCATACGAAAATTTCATACGCAGTGTGCAATGGCATTAAGACTGGAGTAATGATGCTGTAAATTCAGCTTTTCATCACAGTAATAAATTACATTTGAAAAGATTAAAATAGAAAACAGTTCTGTCCTGGCATAAGCTACAGTAGGCTACTTCTTTGAAAAACATCAAAATTGACTTGCCTTATATTGTATTTGAGTGCTGATTGTTTGGTATGAAAATAGTAAATATATTTTTTTCATTTTCCAAACTGAAACTGCAGTGCAAAGTGAAAACAAATGATAGCAAATCAAAACATCTTAAATGTTATAAATCAGTAGTGAGCAATTTTAGACCAATGAGGTTTTGGCATGGGCGGAGCTATAGAGTGACTGGGAAAAAAACAACAACAACAATTTCATAGCACAAAAAGCTTTACCTTTTGAAAATGTCTTGGTATCTGGTCTTCGGATTGGTCCAAACATTCAGATAGAATATTCAGATCCTGTCAAACACATGACGGGAAACGGGATGCCTTGACTGGCAGGCGGAGGAAAAGTTTCTAGAGAAGCAAGAGAAGAGAATGACTAGAAGAGTGTAACAGAGAGAGGGAGAGAATCGCTCCCAGCAAATCGTATAAAGCCATGAATAATTTACCACCTCCTCCAGCAAACCCTGATCTTTTTGTCCGTTGACTCAGGAGACCGAGGCTTTATTGGAATGAAGGCATTCTGTGTCCTAATTTAGCATTTGCTGGCGTATCCCAGAGTGAGAGAGACGCTGCCGTGCTGCCTGACCTTAGAGAGTCCCGTGAAACGCGGCTCCCGGGAGGAACCTGTGTGTGCCTGTTTGGAACAAGTGGGAGAATTGATGTGAACCGAGCGCTGGAATGCTTTAACCCCTCTGAAGATGGCTGCTACAGAGCGATATCATTTTCTTTGAACCCCTGATGGTCCCGCGATGGCTAAATAACTCACTTCACCGGACAGCAGATCGCTGAGAGCTCAAGCGGGAATAGGAGTTCATTTAACGTGAACAGCCCTTCCTCATTTTCTTGCATCCCTCCATCAATCTTTGCCATTTCGTTCCAATACCGTTCCACAAAATGCCTAGTAATGCGATTAAAAAGGAATGCTGCTCTGTCCATTCAGTTTACGATGGATAAATGTCTTAGCAGGCCGTATTCCATGCTTGCTTTCATTTTTTCTGGGAGTGTTGATATATATAGAGGAAGGAAGATGACAAAAGAAGGAAAATGGGATTGGAAATGGATGGAATTGAACTGGGATAGTCCATGAGCACCAAGATGCCTTCCATAAATCGTAATGAATGATTAATGTGTATTTATCTAATATAAATATTTAATATTGTAACATACATATTTAATATTAATATAATTATAACATTAATAATTAATATTCTATATAAACATTTATTCATTTATTTTTATATATATTAATGTTTCATACAAATATGTGCATGAATAAATATAAATAAATAACATTCTGAATAAATGTGTACATAATCAACAAAGTTAATATTCTAATATAAATATTAATTTAATAGTTGCAAATATATAAATATTTAATGTTGTAAAAAATCTAAAATAT